>NC_045757.1:18823086-19123086 GCF_009193385.2 Nasonia vitripennis | reverse complement strand
CTTCTGCTGCGGCTTTAAACTCCGTTCGCTTTTGTTTTTCTTGGAGCAAGGGCTCGTCGGTGATCTGTTGGGGTATTATGTTAATTGTCCCGGTGTTGGGTAGGTTCATTGTTTTGTAATTTTGATATCAGCTCTTTTTCGTCCGATTAATTTTATGACCACGTGTATACAAGCGGGCTAAGATGTGTAGTGTTTTGGCCAGAATAATAGTAACTGTAGATCCTGGGAGAGAAAAGACGAGGAGCTTTATGGGAAAAACACTTCGTTTTTGCATATTTGCAGACTTGTTCCGTCTGTATAAATGTTTGCTCCAAGTCTATTTGGATTTGGGTTTGACGTTTATGGATATCAGCGGTATTCGCCACTTGTTAGATGCATCTGCAGCGTATCTTCGATGACTCGTAGCCGACTCCAGCTTTTTCGATTCTAGCTTTCAACTCTCTTAAGGGGTCAAGCCTGGGTTAAATCCTGCAAAAAAACAAAAATATATTCTTCTTACCAACAAATTTTTGATTTGATGTAATTTGAAAAAAAAATTCTATTGAAAATATATAAAATATACACCATTTTTATGCTAGCAATGTTTAATTGATATTTTTTAGATAACAAAATTTGTTGCTAACTATATTTAATTCATATTTTTTAGAAATGTCTCTCGATCGGTCCGAGGGGGCATGTTTAAGGTACATTTTAAGCCCGGATAGAGTAAAGAAGACGGTCCGGATCTTTCAAAAAGCCGTGGCAAGTGACTAAAAACACTTATTTATATAGTGAAATGTCATGAATTTTGGTCAATGATTTTACAAGGTATATATATGTTTTTTTTTCGATAAAAATGGTGTATATTTTATATATTTTCAATAGAATTTTTTTTTTCAAATTACATCAAATCAAAAATTGTTTGGTAAGAAGAATATCTTTTTGTTTTTTTGCAGGATTTAACCCAGGCTTAACCCCTTAAGACACACCCCTTACATTATCATAGCAGACTGTAAAACTCAAAACATTTCCTCAAATCAAACAACGTCTTCCAAACCTACAAACAAACTCCTCGGAAAATCCATGAAAAATCGTGAGCACACACACGCGAAATTATAAAGAGCTCAAAATAATGCGCGCACGCGGATACAGTTGAGTTTATGCATATCTCGTTACCTTGGCTGCTCGTGTTTATTCGCATCGCACGCACACAGGCTCTCTCGAGAGAGCGCAGCCTCGCGCGCCATACTATACTAGTTTTATTTTTAGCGGCCGACCTTAGTATTAGGAGCGGCCGGCCGTTCGACGCACGCGCGCGATTATTCCGCGCTAGATGATAACTATCGACCGAAATTCGTTGCTGCACTGGTCCCTCTTGTAATACCGCTGCTGTTTTGCTCAATACCTTCAAGTGCATTTTTCGCAGCAGTCGCGCGGAGAAGTCGGCATATCGGTCGCTCGAATGTACCGGACATTTTCTTGTAGGTTTTCGTTCCTCCACCGCGTTTGCATCCGTATATTATATGCTCGAGAATGAATTACGGTAAACATTATGTCGGCTGCGATAAATTAATTGCCCGCAACGAGTTACGTAAACTGATAGTTAATTAACTGAAATGAATCAATTAGCCGCGGAGATGTAGATAGTTCAATGCGAAAGTTGATAAAGTGCGCTGTTGAGGAGCATTCTGTAAGAGTAATCGTGCATTTCTTTCAGAAAAAGAAAACAACGGTCTAATGACCATTTATCGTACTATGTATATAGTGTACATCGAAAAATATAAACAGAATGTCAATTATATAGTACGACAATGCGATGATGTCCGTTGATTTTTGCCGTTCTGTTTGAGTTACTATGGAAAGGTCGAAAAGGGCGACGAAAAGATTCATTATAACTAGCGTCGCTGCTAATTCCCACTCGGAGTCCTTGACACCGGGGAATTCCAGTATATACCAACTGCTGGACTCCGGTCTGGACAGCTTGCCATAAGCATTCATATCGAGTTAAAAAATCAATTTATATACGTTCCTCGAGCCCCGCAAACTGTTACGTCCGAAAAACGAATCATCGCCCGCAGAGAGTCAGGCTCTTCGCAACAGCAGTAAACCGTTGCAATCTATCAAATCTGTCACAAAGATCTGAAAAAACGAAAAGCCCAAAAACACACAGACACACAGGCGCAGTAACTCGTCCATTTCTCGCCATCCGCAGGCAGCTAGGCGCAAAATAATTAACTCGTCAAGGGACGGCGACGGCTTTCTTCGCGTTCTCTCGTCTTGCCCGAAAGGATACACACACGGCGCTTCACGCCTGTCAGGCACGTGTAACTTGGCGGCGCAACGCGCGTAATGCAAAGCAGCCTATCTCTCTCTCTCTCTCTCTCTCTCTCTCGCGCGCGCGCGACGGCGCGGCTGATTCTTCCCGCGCACGGCTGCGGCGCGTGTCACCAGTTGATTGGCCGCTTCGTCTTTTTTTTTTGTCGCCGGTTTTTTATAGTAGAGTCCGAGGATCCGTTGCATCCAAATTTATGTCGGATTACAAGATGAAAGACGAGAGAGGTATGTGCGGGTTATAAGTGGATCAACTAGTTTTCGGTAAGCTACGGTAGCAGTACGGAGTATTAATCTTGTAATAAGCTTTAAATTCTGAAAACTGTATTTTCGCGCATGGCGTCTCAAGCTTATTTCTTATCTTGATTCTTTGCGCCTCTTCTCGGCCGTGTAATAAGCGAATCGTCCGTTCGACCGTAGAGCGTGAACCTGTCGCAACTTGCAACAATTTTATTTTGGCAGATCGAGCGTACGGAGACGTTGACAACGCCGTGTTGAGGTATTTATTGATCGATTAGTACTCATGGAAATGATAAATTATTAACTATATTTATCTACGCCATCGAATGAGTAAATCAAGGCTAATCTGCGTTTAAGCCGTACGCGTTGACATATCCATTTGCTGAACGATGATTAAATGTACGCATGCGTAAGAGTAAATCATCTCTGTATTACTTATACGAATTACAAAAACAGTCGACTATTCATTCCCGCGTGGACAGTTGTGAAAACATAAATCGTGTCCCCAGCTACCTGCCAGTGTTCGACTTGAAACAATAAATGCAGCACATGAAATATTGATACCTCAACGAGCTTATTATCTCAGACATACATCGCGTGCGTGTATCAGTACAAAGAGATAACAAAAAAAAAATTGATATTCAAGCAGCCCATAACACAATTTACGACCAATTAAAAAGCAATAGCCCGATAATTTCCCCCATAAGTTACGAACGGCATATACCACCGCGAACGATGCATTATTCAAGTGGCGACGCCGGTGGCGGGCTACAAGATTTTTGCGCGCGCGTTTTCCACTTTTCCACCTACATGCACGCGCCTGATCGTGTGTACATATAATAGACGTACGCGGAAGCACGTACAAACGCACCGCCGCTGCCGCCGCGAAAGTGAAAGGTTTCGTTGTTGTCGGAACGAAGTCTTGCGCGAAGTTCCATAGCCGTAGCGTCGAAATTGATTACTTAGCCGGCGCGCGAATAGGAAAACGGGAAAATTGCACAATGCGCGCGCGCGAAGCCGAAATGCGACACGGTCAGGAAAGCATCGGCTCGATCAGTTGCCGATGCCTCATAGCGAATTGGCTGATGCTTTTTTTTATTACTTCTCGCTCTGCCCCAGGTCTTTACGACTTCTTGGGATTCTATAGGATTCGCTGAGATTTTCTTCCGCTTTGGTTTATTTTTTAACGTTGTGTTCGTGCGGGAGATTCTTTTTTGTAAATTTTGAGAAAAATATTAGTCAATGCGACTTGTCATCATGAGAGAACTCGCAGTAGGTTACGTGTACAAGTGACGGCAACCGCAGGTAAACGAAACGCGGTTATGCGGCTCCTCGTAAACCTATCGCTGTTATCATAATCAAAAAGTCTTATAACACGAATTAAATATCACTTACTCCATAAAAGCCGGGGGCACAAAAACGCAGTCCCATCAGGCTTCCAATTAAACGTCCGTGATCAATTAGCGCGCAATTACGGCGCGAAATATGTGGTCGTCCCCTATCAATTAACTTATCCAAAATATATAGATAGGCAATGCTGCTTCAGCAGCGTCGGGTTAAAGAGTCCTTAAATCGCTGCTTTATAATACACACACCCATAAGGTAGTAGAGCTGTGTGTATACACAGTGACCGGAACGGTTGGCGAGAGACGATTTTCGTAGCAGCGATATATCTTCCCTGGGAGGAGGAGGAGGAGGCGAGAACCGATACCCTTTCGATATACGAGTCTCCCGACTTATCTCCTCGATATAAACTTCCGATTACGCGGGGATACATTAAAGCGTGAACGTGCCTTGAAAAAGGAATGCGCGGACTGCTGGATATCGTCCGTACGGCGTTGCATCAGTGCAGCGCGGCCGGCGCGTGTCTGCGATTTGTGCGCCTTCGATATTACGTTCTGACTCGGCGTTTTATTTATTTATCCCCGACTTTCAAACAATCTGATTCATTACGTTTTTCTTTTTTGTGTTACAGGTAAGCTATACCGACTGGGGCGAACCGAGAGCGACTTCGTACGATCTCAACGCAAAAAACTGACAAGTCAATACTTCCGAAGGGAAAGCGTGAGTTACCTAAAAACAACGCACCAGATAAAAATAGATGTACCTATCGAGGAAGAGTTTCTCAGCCCACATTCAATATCCGCGCAGTCTATAATATAGCAGCAGCTCACTCCTATATACTTCCTCGGAATAACCCGGCAACTCTCGCGCAATCTCTCCGCGGCGGCCCAAGTTCTAGGGAAAACCGCCGCGTGTGCAGCCTCCGCAAGCTCTTCTAAAGTTGGCGAGTGCAGTATATAGAGGAGCCGCAGCTATATACCGTACGGCTGCGCGCGCGTTTCTATAACCGGCCCTGTGTTTACGCCGTTGCGGCCGCAGTTCGCCGCTGCTCGAGCGAGCCAAGATTCACGTGTATCGGTGTCTCTATAGCTTCGAGAGCGAGAGCTTTCCGAGTGCTTGGATTCTGGGCGTTGTCAACGAGATTTCAGGCTTCTACAGGTAGAGTCGCCGAGAGAGCAGCTTCGAATCGATTCACCCCGGGAGAGCTTGTGTACCTAGGCATCGTCTCTGTCGAGAGAAAAAATCACGTTTGACGAGAGTCCTCCCCCTCGAAGTCGGTCATAGAGATGCACCCCACGAAGATCTCGTGCACGCGAACGAGTGTGTTATACGGCCCCCCTTTGTATTTTAATGTTTTGAAAGAAAAAAAACAAGACCAACCGGCTCTCAGGGGTCGGGACACGAGAATAAAGTTCACAATTGGGGATTAAGCGCGGAGCGACAACTGTTGTGCTCGCCCGACAATTGTGTTAAGTTGTGTGTCTTTCTTGACTTATAATACACGCACGCACATACTTTTATTAAAATCGCTGAATAAGTCGATAATCTTCATCTCCGCGCATTCTTCGACTTCTCTCGTTCATCTCCCTTTCGCTTCTCACCGCACGTCGAGCTTCGCCGCGTGTTCTATTATTATTGTCCGCGTCATGGATTTCCATTAATTTCGATGCGTATTTTGGACATGGACGCCCGCACTCCTGCGCGCCTTGGAATTTCGCTCTTTGTTCGAAGTTCGCCCGGTTATTTTTGACGAGCGTTTACGATCACGCACACACGCGCATGCATACGCTTCTTGCCTTTCTTTTTCTCGAAATATGGCTTCATATTTTTAGAGATCAAGGACGTGTAATACACGCGAGTGTTCTCGGAACAGTCATGCCTTGTCAACGGGAGTATACGGAACCGCCGAGAAAAAGACTTAACCGCACTTCTGATGTCGTACCTAGAATCCGAATTTTTCGCCAGTCAGGAAATGGAAAGTCCGTTTTTTACCACGACTCTCTTCCTTGCGCAGAAAAAGCGAAAGCCGCAATCAGTGCGCATTAGCGCCGCCGCTAATTGTCACGCTCGAGTGGCTCCCGTCGTCGTCATCGGCGTAACCGGAAAGATGCCCGCCGTGGAACTGACGAGCCCAAGGTCTCGTCCTATTTAAGGCAATTAACGGCTCAATCGGCGTCGCCGATCCGCACTCGATCGAGTCTCTTCTCTATAAGGGTAACGCACTACATCAGCCGCCGCTGTGCGGATGACGAGTTTTGCTTTCTTCCCCCTTTTTTAGCGGGATCTTAATTTAGCGAAGCCAAATGGGAGACGACGCCGCTGATTTGTAGACCGTCGCTCTCTCTCTCTCTCTCTCTCTCTCTCTCTCTCGAGAGAGAGAGAGCGTTTAACTCGTCGCTTCGTCTCGTGCTGATTCGCTGAAGTTTCACGACCGGTATAGATCGCGCGACGCGGATTGGGATTTATACGCCGAGCTTTTTGCGTGTACCACGTTGTTGATATGCACGGTGACGTCGCGATTCTCGCTAGATATAACAACCTGCCGATGAACAGGCGAAACATTCTCTCGCAGCCCTAGAAAAGTTGTAGTATAATAGCAGCTGCTGTGCCTACGATAAAAGAAGCTCCGAGAACCAGTACAAGTACATATCGCATTCCGGTTTGTCAGAAGGAGGGATTGTTTAACGTGCATTATACACCCGGGCCGGTTCCGCAGCTCGCGCAGAGCAGTATGATCCGCAAGTATAAAGACTCGCAGGAGGGGATCCCCGAGCGCGTGCGTGTGCCCGGAGGGAGGAGGATTTTGGAATTCCGAAATTGGAATTGTTTAGAGAATCGCTGCGCGGATTCTTGCCCACACACCGAATGCGCTTGCATAGAGATGTGAATCGCATAGTTGCTCAAGATTGGATCGCGCGGCGTTGTTGTTCGAACGTGTGCGTTTTTACGAAAAGTCGGCTGGGGAAAGCAACGCACGCGCGATGCAACGTCCGCAGAACGGTGCAGTCGAGAGGAGGAGGTGGAGGAGGGAAGCGCATCGCGAGTCGCAGAATAAGAGCGAAAGAAGAAGAGAAGATCGCGCGACGCAGTGGTCGAGAAGTAGGGGTATACAGCAGGAGGGGAGGGAAAGAGTAAGAACACGTCCAGGGACAAGTGACGTTAATGCGCAATAAATTAGCAGCCTCCCACACGCCTCGTGCCTCTCGCCGGGGATTCTCTGCCTTTGAACGCGGCGCGCGACGACTCGCGTGTACGCGAGCAAAAATCCTTTGGACGTATACGAGCGCGCGCGTGTGTCTTCTTTTATTTTCCTTTGCTCTTGCGTTTCGCGCGTCTATTTCAAAATTGCTCACGAGACCGCAGCGATCCATCGACGACGGCGCAGCGAGCGATCCTCGCGGTTAAGCACTATATTACCCGCCGCGTGATAAATTACCCCTTATGCGCTACAGAGAGAGCGATGCTAATTGTGCGAGAGCGAGATCCTCGCGTATTTATCGCGTATTAGTTTTTAAGTGGCATACAATTAAGCGCCGCGGCCCGTCGTGATTTATTCGCTAAATGAAGCGTTTTCTGTAAGTAGCGACGACTCTGTACTCCGCGCGCATTCCCGCTATTTCTCAGTCGCGGTATAACGCTTTCGCGTAAATCACACGCGCGTCTTTTGTTGTGTACGCGCGCAAACGTTCTTCACGCGCGAGTAAACAGGGGTGTAAATATTATAAAATTGAATACGCAAATAGATCGTAAATAATACGCCGCACCGATCGCCGCACGGCTTTATTTTTCACGATATTTCATCGCTTTACTCAGCGGACCGCGAAACCACAATAAAACAACGCTTCGCCCTGTCAGTTCTCGAAATCGCGAAGACTCAGCGATTGCGTTCGGAGCGGCAGGAAACTGAACAAATTGATACGAACGTCTTCATGAAGACGCGCGCGTTGACACCGGTTGGCCGTGAAAAATCGTAAGCAAGCACGGACGGAAAAGCTGTTGGAGAGAGTTAACGGCGATCATTTTTTCGTCGCGATTGAAGACTGCTCTTTGCGTGTCTCTTGTATACATACTGTGGTGGGGCATCAAATTATAGGGAAATATTTTTATTTGCACATGACACAATCAATATCATACGTATGAAACCTCCAATAATCTCCCCTACATAGTACCAGCTACACTTTCGCTGATTCCCTTCTACACAAAGCAGACGCACTCGCTCGCGAGAGCAAGACAAATCGAGTCAATTAATTTACCGGCGTCGACGCGCGCATCAGGCTCATAAAGCCGCGCGCAACTCCATCAGTCGCCTCAGTCCATTGAAATATTCAAAGCCCCAGTGCGCGCGCCTGTTTTTATCGCGAGGGTATCAACGCGCGCCTGTCTGTGTAAGCGGCGCCGAAAACTGGCCGACAGCATCACCGCCGGCGATGTACAAAGTGCCGTCGCTGGCACCGGGTTTTCGTACGTCGAGGTGTCCCGACCCCTCGTCATAGTTGCTCTACTGATGCTGCTTTTCTCCGCCTCTCTCTCTCCTTCTGATGTACCTCTGTATACCGAGTGTACGCGCTTTCATTCTCGCTGTGCACACTCTTTCCTGAACGCTCGCCCCATGTTGAGCGCGTATAAGCCTCCGCGCGTGTATACACGGCTGATTAGTGTAGTCGGACGAACTGTTATACGTGCGTGAATGTTTTTACACCCGCATAACGCTTCGCTACAGTTGTGGCATCCAAGCGACGTATCGCGAGCCGTGTATAACACAGTTTCCAGATTATCATATTACAATCGCCTATTTAGGCCCCAATCAGGCAATCGCAAATATATATATATATATACACTGCAGTGCGAAAGTAATTGCAAACAAGTCTCGCGTATACGACGGAAGCCAAATTATCCAGCATCGATTCTCATGTATAATTCAGCGAAAAAATTCAATAAACCCCTGCGCTGTAGCATGCAGGACAAGGCAAATGATCATCATCTGGCCTGTATAGCAGCCCCAATTCACACGACGACGACGCGGAATCGCCCCTCGGTATATACAGCCGCGCGCACGTGCGCTCGTCCGTCTCCGTTGTCGGAAGTCTCTCTCTCCCCGCCGTCTACCGCTGCTGCTGCTGCCCCCGTGATTTAGCCCCCGAGAGAGAGAGAGAGAGAGAGAGAGAGAGAGAGAGAGAGAGAGAGAGAGAGAGAGCGCGCGAGAGCGAGAGAGAGAGCGCGAGATCGGCATCTCCCCGACGCGTCGATTGATTTTCGAGCCCCCGCGCACATACAGCGCATACACACACAAAGCGAGGGAGAGAAGGCTGTCGCCACGTGGCACTTCGATCGCGCGCACCGCATTGTGTGAGCGGCGATGTATTGTGCAGACCGCTGCGAAAATTATTTTCTCGCGATTGCGATCTGCCTTACACCGCGTGTCGCGTTGCAGCTTTTATCGCCGCTGCTCGAAGATGCTCTCCCTCGGGGGCTGGACTGCGGGTAAACCATGACGATTATATAAAAATAAACAATCGGTATTAGCCGCTCGGAATCGTTTAAGTTATACGAGGCGTAAAGCACAGGCGGTTTCGCTTCGAGCTCCACTTGGATCGAGCGCGCGAAACGTGGGTGAGGTCCGGCGCCGCTCACTTTTCCTCGCGACGAGCAGCAGCCGAGAGAACTTTCGAGATCTCGCGAGACGATATCGCAGCCCTGGCTGCTGCACGTTCTTCGCAGTATAGTCTGCTATGCATGTACGTACGTGTGTCGATCTGCACCTCTCCTTTTCCCACAACATTCTCGCGTGTATACGGCTCTGTTGCGTTCTGTAAACAGTGATTTTTTTTGGACTCTGCATACGGCAACGCCGAAAATACAACAACGGCAATTGACGCGCCGGTATTCTTTCTTTCCATTTGATTGGTATCGCGTGCGTCGCGATTTTCAGATGACGCATTCAATTACGCACTCGATACATTCTCTTGTACTCGCTTGAATGCGTGCGTACTTTTGTCCGTTCGATCGATTGATTGAAACTCTCCGGCGACATTTTTGCGTGTAAAACATAGTAGCTTCGTCGATAATCGACCGATACGTCATTAGAGTCGATCTTTCAGCACAGAAATAAGTTTAAGAGTCAAGTCGACGCACGCACATACGGCGCTCGTAAAAAGTATCGCGCGCAAAAGTTTCACTCGCGGATGTAGGTCGAGAGAGCCTGCCGCCGAGTAGCATGTGATCGCAAAATTCGTTCGGCCGCTGCGCTCGCGCGACTATATTCTACTGCTTTTTACGGGGATGGCGAGAAAGTTCGTCACGCTCGCCAGCGCCGCGAGATTCGTTCGCCGTACACACTATATAGATATACCCAGCACACAGTGAAATGCGGGCGAGTAGCTCTGTGTTGTAGAAGCTACTCGTGTACGTACACGTTGTATAGCTGTGTTACCGAGTGGTTTCGGATGATATTTTTCCGCGCGAGATTTGCGGTCCGTCTGCGGTGAGGAATTAGGTTTCGAGGAGACACGCTGCTGACGGGGCAGGTCTCGGGCAAATTTAATCGCGCGAAAGGTTCGAAATCTATTTATGCAGCGAGTGCTCGACGAGTCGCGTGTGATAAAGGACGCTAGGATCAGTCTAATGTTTCTACAATGTGTTATGACTCGGTGCTTTATATTGTCGGCTATATGTAATACGCGGACAGGTTTACAAGCAGGAATGTAAATATTCGACGACGCGCGCGCTGATAGCGCGGAAAACGGTGTATTTTAAGTCGCGCGTATAAGATATAACGCGCCGTGCTTTTTATCCGAACCAGGTCATATATAGGCCGACGATAATCTTATCTGCTTTCAAAAGCAAATCTTTTTATCTCTTTACGAGATAGAAAGAAGGATCGCGAGAGATAAGGACTAATTTGAATCTTTTTCGACAGAAATATTAGCTTGTAAATCACGGGCCGATTTTCTGACCCGAGAAAAGCGTATATAGTTTACAGAAGTCGCGACCGGTGTAGAGCAGTTTTATGTATATAGCAATAGCTGCAGGGATGCTCGAGAGGGTCTTGACCCGACGTCCGACACGCAATGATCGATCTAGTGCGATACAATCGCGTTACACAACGCGTCCATGCGAACGAAAGATTCGTCGAGGATGATAAGGAGAGCCGAGCGGTATAGCCGCTCGTCGGCTCACGAGTAATTTTCAACATCGAGTCTCTCCAAAACTGCATCAGCAGTATGTATATCCGATACGTAAACAAAAGATCCCCTCATTCATTCACCGTCGCTTCGCGTCGATACAAGCCCGAGCGAGCTTTTTCCTCCGATTACTCGGCGCTTTGTCGGCTCGTTGACTTTTACACACGTGTGTTGCGATGAGCGAAGGGAGCATAGGCGGCGCTCAATCGAAGCCGACCGCAGAAGCCGGATCGCGGCGTTTAGCGCCTGCGGACGCTCGAGTGCGTGTCCGTCGGCGGCCAGTCGATGCTCGCCGATGTAAACTCGCGCGTACTGCGGCTGAGTGGCTGCGGATGCGATGGCACTGCGGCGATGCTGCTGTTGCTTCTGGCTTTTTGCTGTGTGTACCGCGCGTTGGCTTGTACAGAGCGAGCTGTGCGTCCTTTTGCCGTAGCCGCACGCGCGGAGAACTTTTGCGGTCCGACGTTTGGACAGCGATGGATTGTTCGATGGGAGGCGGCCGTTATCATTTTCAGCGACTCCTTTTGTCGTTGCTGTATGACGGGAATTGAATGCGCAGCGTAATAAGGCTAGCACTTTTATTCATCAGAGCTGTTTCTTTAGAGCGAGCTCGTTTTTAATGCAACGACGACGCGCGCGCTCCGTTGCGGAGCGTCGCTAAATGTAGAAAACGCTTCGCAGCTGACTAACCAGTTCAATGCACCTGTCGTCGTGCACGCAGACTGGAGCGCGATGATTTTGCGATTAACTCCGGCGAATCGCTCGCGCTTTCGTCCCGTAGCTCACGGAGCTCTGGTGTTATCCAATGGATTATACATTTTTCAACGAAATCGGTAGACAGTAAAGTTAAATTTCGAGTATACACACTCAAGATATCGAGGCACAGCGTTGCCGTTCTCGGAAAGATTCCTTTCAGCCGTTTCCCTCCACCGATCAAAGTATCAAAGCGCGTATAAGGAGCTTTGAAATACATACGCGTATATAACGCGAACTCGGCTCTCTCTTTCTCTCTTCTGTACAAGAGTTCGCCGGCACGCGCCGACTGAAGTCGCCCGCGAGCTTTTCCGCGTATAACTCCAGCACACGTACGGTATACACGCCGGGCTCCTCGAAAGCTCTTGATATTATACCTGTAAATAAATCAGGCGTCGAGGTGCTCAATGCGCTTTGCCGCAAGTACTCGTTTGAGACTTAATCCGCGCGAAAGTCGGCCTTTCATTCGGCGCCGCTTTGAGAGTTGGAAGAGAGATCGTCGCGCGCGTTGTTGATGTATAAATCCTTGTGTTTACATCGAGTCTTCTCTTTCATATAAACACGCGAAAAAACGGCGCTTCGGAAACCAGCGAAATTCCGCTGTGTCAATACCTGCGACAGAGACACACGTACGCGTATACATAATACGTATAAGATATAGAGGCTCTCGGGATCGGGCATAAATACACACGCACGCGCGTATTTGCATACCCGCGCGCGCGCACCGACACATGCTCGCTCGCGCTGCACACACGTGAGTCGCTGCAGTATGCAGCTACTGGCATCAGGGGCGAGAAGCAGCAGCGGCAGCTCTCCCTCTGGCATTGATCGGGTCGCTGCCACCCCATGAGTAAGCCCTAATAACAGCTCCCCTACCCCCCCCCTCTCTCTCTCTCTCTCTCTCTCTCTCTCTCTCTCTCTCTCTCTCTCTGTCTTGCTCTTTCTCCGCTGCCGGCACGAGCCACCCCCGTCGCTCTCTCTCTCTCTCTCTCTCTCTCTGTCGCTCCGCCAACTGCGCCCTTTCAGCTCTAACCCAATCCGAGAGTCTGGCGGCGCAGGCGCGATACTGTCGGCCAGAGCCCGCGCAGTGGCTCTCAGCGAGCCGCTCAGGAGCGCCAGCTGGCTGGTCAGCTGATCGGGACCGCCGCGCCGATTCAAGACGCCGCGCGCCAAGAGTAGCGTGTGTTGTTTTGGGGGTGGACGCCGCCCGCGCACGAGGCGGCTGCCGCTCTACACTATGTAGCGTAGTCGTCGTGAGCTCGCGTACGCTCAGCTCGCAGAGTCGTTAACGCCTGTGTAGCGAGCTGCGTGAGTTTGTCGCGCGAGAGAGATAGAGCGGTGGAATTTTTTCAGCGTCTCCCGAAAAACCTTTTCTCTATCCCACTCGGCAGTCCATCCATTCTTCAAGCTCGCGCATCGCGACGACGTGAGACGGCGGCCGCGGGAGCGAGCTTTATTATACGTATATACCTATACGTGGCCGACGCACGCGCGCGGCGTCATCAGCTTGCCGATCACGCGGAGCTCGTTCGTCTTCGTTTTCGGCGTGTGCCTCTGATACAGCGCGTGACTGCGCTCAGCGCTCAGCCCTACGGGACCGGCGTGTATTCTCTCGCGGCAAAACGCTACAGAAGCGGATGGATGATGACATTGAATTTCGCCCAGTTTTTCCCGCCGCGATAATTCTTCCCTCAGCTCGGAAGACACTTCGCTTATTTATCCCTCATCTCTGTTATCAGCGCCGGGAAATCTCTTGACTGCACGCCATTGAACTACATATACATAGTAGTACAATGGGGGCGCGCCGGAATTTTAACGCGTGGAGCGAGCGGAGACTACTATGTACCGCTGGTCGCGCTGCGGCGATCGTAATGGGATTTTAAGCGCTGCCGCTGGTCGCCAGAGGAGATACCTTTTGATTCATGGCCGTTTATACGCGCTCCACTCGCACGCGCCGCGCGCGCTCGGTACACCGGCAATGCACCAGAGAGAGGAGAGAGAGAGAGAGAGAGAGAGGATGGCTCTTAAACGAGTTCCGAGCAGATTAGCCTAATTGACAAATAGAGTCTTGCTCGGGAGCAACAAGCCACTTCGGCCTGCCCCGAGGCCGCTGCGCTGCTGATGCGAAGATTCGCGAACTTGTTGCATTCGTTAAACGTACGTTGAGCGTCGTATTTATTATCTTTACCGAGCATACACCGCGCTTGTCTCGCCGTAAACACCACCACAGGAGCTAGACCGAGCGAGATTTGATTAACCGGATCATCTCACCCTGCCATGCCTTATACACTGCGGAGAGAAAAAGCGAATGAAAATCGTTGCAAAGACAACGATTACCTTGTCACGCGCAGAGAGGAGCCTCAGCTCTGTATATGCCGCAGCAGCTCAAAGCCTTGTATTTGTCATCGGCCGCGCAAATCCGACACGATCCTGAATATGCGCGCGACACCCTCCCACCCTGCGATATTTGGTTACTACCCTCGTAACCCTTTGCGAGCGAGAGAGAAAGAGAGAGAGAGAGAGAGAAAGAAAGAGAGGGCGCCCCCTTTTTCGCCGCCGCCGTCGTCGTCTCGTTACGTATTCCGCTCAGGTCGGTAGCGGTGCAGCGCGGTATACGTATATAGCAGTCTCTTGTCGAGCGTCTGAATATTTCACGCTGACGCGCCACCTCGCTTATACTTTCGCGAAATAAAATAAAAACGGCTCAACGACTCGTATCGCAGCCGCGATTATGAGCGCCCCCCAGCTTTGATGTTTTATTTATGCTGTATACACGCCAGCGTGTAGCGATCATTTCTTATTATATCGAGCACTTTTCATCTGAGAGTTTTGGCGGGCTGTTCCTATACGAGTAACCATATCTATTTGTGAATATACTATAACATTCATTTCGAGCGCCGTCGAATGAATGAACGCGTAGCGGCAATTATAAATTACGCACTTTGTCTCTCTCTCTCTCTCTCTCTCTCTCTCTCTCTCTCTCTCTCTCTCAGCTGTTTAAAAGCGCATAAAACCCGAGGCTATTAACCAGCGCGTCGCAAGATATATGCGCAGCGTGCAGCGTGTCCAATAAAAGTCCATTATCGTATATCACTCGCGGCCGATTGAATTAATTAATCTCCTGCGAGGATAATTTCGAAGATCCAATAGCGGGGAAAAGAAGAAACATCGCGCATACAGCCATCAATCGATCGGTAATAATATTCAACGATTGAAACGTATCGCGTCCCAACGGGAATCATTTATGGTACACGTCGCGGCTCGACTCTTAACTTTGAATACCAGCTCGCCGGGACGAGCTTAACGAACGAGTTAACGTAACAAACGATCTTGGATATGAAGTAGGCACAACCGCATCATTCCAGCGTCTCACCGCATCGTCGATCCCCTCGCGCGCATCGACAGCCCGCAACTCAGTGCCAGTGAATAACCTCGCGGCGATCTCTCGCGAGACAAACGGCGTTGTAACCGGTGCATAATCGCGCAGCTCTCCTCCCCCTCTCCGGCGAATCGATCTTTCCCTCGTTGCAAGCCACACGACAGCGGCTCTCGTGGTCGACAGAAATCTCAATTAGCTCAGCAGCAGCTAAAGCCGAAGACAAGTCCGCCGTCGTCTGGGCTGCGATTAATCACAACAAGCGCCGCCGTTGCCTAATGATCCGCAGACTCGCAATTCGAATTATACCAATTCGAGCGTGTATGCGTGTACCGAGTGTTGGGGCCTCGTTATCGCGTGTAGCTGTCGTGTAAGCCGCCGTGGCTTGTGTTCGCCGATTTTGAGTCGTGAAAGTTCTTCGAGCCATTGTCGGACGCGCAGATAAGGAGCTGCTGCAGCGCAGTGGTTGTAATGTTATGCCGCTTTGCGGTGATCGCGGCGGTCTAGTGACGTTCGAACTATTATGCATGCCAACGCATTTCCGAGTCAGGTATAGATAATGTGAGTAATGGCGCGCTCGTTCGCAGCGCGAAAATGATTAGCCTCTTTGGTTTTGCCTATCGTCGTTGAGGCTGATACACTCGAGACCGTGTATTATAAATTACGTTTTATTGGACTGAAAATTGAAATTTATGCGACGGGAGTTTAATGCGCTGATTCTCGTTTGCTTCTATATATCGGTATCTCCGATGGATTTCATTAAATTGATTTCGCAAATCTTGACGCTTCTTTCGCCAGCTGATTCATTGCGACGCAGCGTCCCGACACGTAATGTTGACTCGTTATCTTTGACACTGATTCTACGTGGTAAATGGCTGTTTATACGTCGAATTCTTGTATTCGAAAACTTTGTAACGGTAATGGCTCTATGCTGCTTTATGGCTACCAACAAAAACGATCTTTCAGCGCACTATCCGCCCATCAGTCTGTTCCGTTTGCCAGTGCAGAGAATCTGAGCAGCTTTGAATGTTACATACGTTTCGTCTTATCGGACTCGAGCAAAACCACTTAAAGTAGATAGTGGCCGCCGAAACCGGTAAGACGGTATAATATATACATAATGCACGCCACACATTGTAACATTTTTTCACACTATCGGTGTTGTTCATCGCGTATCTACACGTCGGATGAACGTGTAATTTTCGTGATTCTGAATATTTATAATGCACGCAAAAACGCAGTAAAAAATATTCGTCCCTTCACACCGTACCTCGATTGGCATGTAATGGCAAATGAATGCATTGTCGCAGGCTAACAAGGCAGTACTGAGCCAAATTTATCGACCCTCGACTGTCGACTCGGCTGCGTGCATGCATGTAGATCGATATCGAATGGTACCCCGCATTTACGAGACTTACCTGTGTGCCGTCGAGCCGTTCATCGAGTCGCCCGATAGTGTCACTCCCTGCGCACTTGCTCGGCGCGCTGGACTGACAAATTTTTTCGCCCCGAAAGTTCTGCGTTGTGTGTGCGGAGGCGTAAATTTAATCGATGCAATGTTTCGGGGTGTTCTCACACAAGTTTTGTGAATGTATTGACTTGTCAGTTTTTTATGGTACAACTGATGGATAAAAAGAATGTATAGTTCGACAAATTATTATTATTTTTAATACCCTTTTCATTTGATGAGCGCACGATGCTGCAGAGCAACCAACGCAGTAGCCTATAATGAGTTATGGTGCACTGACGCAATCGCGAATAATTGTTAGCCATGTTTATGCATTTACGTAAAGCCGTGATATCGGCAAATGATCCCTCGCGCTCTTTCACTCAATGGCTCGTTATCTTCATTAGTCACCATTGGATTCCTGCCCTTTGCGATCGATATATTTTTCATCCGCGCGTACATAAATGTCTCATTAAAAAAAGTTTTTGATGGGCGACGTAACGTTGTGTGATAGTAGATTAAAACAAATTTGAATTGAATGCTAATTGGCCCCGCGATGATGTTGCCAATGATCAATCACTTCGCAAACATAGTAGACGCGAAGCTCAACGAGAGAGCTGCTGCAGTTGAAACGTAAAAGCTACTTTCCCTGCAGTCACTCTGGTAATCAAAAGCTCTTCATCGCGGATCAAAAATCTCGCGCGTTAAAGGGATAAAAGAAAATCAATTACCTCATACTCGCACCAACAAGTGCTCTCTGCAGAGCGCGGTGTGTAAAAAGTCGCGCTATTCATTCGATCTTCCTTGGCATCCACTTTTCTCGCGTCGCCGCGAGCTGGAATCCTTTTACAAATGAACCGATGGTGAGCCAGAGATTTTTCGACCGTTGTATTACACCGAGTGTATACATTATATATTCCACACAATGCATCTAACTCTACTGGCCCGGGGATGAGGCGTTGGTTGCTTTGCCGTGTCTCTCTGCCTGCACTCTTTATACACATTTCGACACACGCACACGAACACACAGGCACGATGCGATAGGGAGTAAGTGTGAGAGCTGAGAAGTTTGTGTACAAATGCGAATCTGATGAGAGAGTGAGCGAGAGCGAGAGGGAAAACAAAATGAATAAAAACACACTGTACACGGCACCCTAACATGACCGATCGGTCTGGTCTGACAGATCATCGTTGCCTGTCCCCAGGAGGCAGCCCCCGTACTACCAGCAGCCGGACTACCGATTCTACGAGCTCAACAAGAGGTTACAGCAGCGCACCGAGGTGAGTCTTTCAAACGATTTATTTTTACGCAATATAATAATAATCATCGTGTTCCGAGCAATCGTGTCCCCGAATTGCGTGTGGCACAGGCATTATACAAAATTATCTGGCCCACATACGGCACAAACGCCCGGCGA
The DNA here is from genome assembly GCF_009193385.2 of Nasonia vitripennis. NCBI lineage: Eukaryota > Metazoa > Arthropoda > Insecta > Hymenoptera > Pteromalidae > Nasonia > Nasonia vitripennis. The sequence continues at coordinate 19,105,017 of NC_045757.1, read as the reverse complement.
CTCGCCCACGCAATAGACACTCGCCTACGGCTGCGCCGGCGGCGGCAGCTCTTCGCAGAGTCAGAGAGAGATTTCCGATAAGCGATAAGATAGACTCCTACGGGCGCGTCGCGCGAGCATATGTTGCGATCCCATCGGCGCGCATCGGCCTTCGATAATGTGTACGCGATCGATCGATCGACCTTCGCGATACCGCTTTCGCTGTGTGTGCATACACGAACTTTACTTCTCCTCTTCTCTGCCCGTGCGTGTTTGTGAATGGAAGGTGCACCGATGTATCGCTCGTGATCGGTAGTTTTTGATTTTTCGGGTTGATTTATCGCCGTCGCGCAAAAGATTGTGCTTTCTCAGAAACTCTCAGCGGCCTAATCTGGGCCGTTTTCAATTTTCGTAGATTAGAGGCGCTCGAATCTGTAAAATTTAATCGAACCGCCCAATCTCGTGCTCCATTTTGAAATCGTTCTCCGAAAAGTCGCGGGAGTAAAGTCTAAAACCGATTTACACGCCGAAATATCGATCTTCGATCGAAATCCAAAAGCCATTAAAGCACGAGGCACTTACGGACTCTCGAAGGTATACATTTCGGACAAGAGGTCGAGCGCGTGTACCCAGCGCCGCCGAATCAAAAGGCGGCGTAATTCATCTCCGTCCCTCAGTCAAATGAACGATCAGACGATGAACTCCCGCATCAAGCTGTCCCGTGTCCTCCTATACATAACGCTCGCGGCCGGTTGTCGAGAGAGACTATGCGCCATCAGAGTCGAACCGATCGATCTTCCAGCAATCGACTGCGCGTACAAGACGATGATTCGGTAATCAGTTGTTAGGAGAGAGAGAGAGAGAGAGAGAGAGAGAGAGAGAGAGAGAGAGAGAGAGAGAGAGTGCGCCGGATTAGCCGCGGCACTTACAAGAGCTGCCCCGAACCACCATCAATCTTACAGACGTTCGCGCAGCTTCCATCCCGCCGCCACTCTGCGTGTTTATAATGGCTTGATAAGCGCTTTCGCCCCATATACTCTGCATCTCGGTCAGTAATACTCATTTCGCTGCGTATATTTGCCGGTCGAAAAATATCGTTATTTCATCATATACGCGATAAAATTCATAAATGAAAATTCATCGAGCGGCAGAGAGTCGTCGTCGGCGGACAGCCATCCATCGAAAATCCGCGACTCGTTCGATACTCTTTCGACGTACGGCTGGCATGTCCACCGGCCATAAATCATCTTCGCTTCCCGCGTACATTTTGCTATCGCACCGGATCTCCCTCTCTCCCTCGCTCGGACCCTGTCAGCGCTGGCCGGCCGTGTATACCTATACACGCAAGCTCTGCGCACCGACGCTGCACAACATCAACGCGGCGGCAGTGCCACATACTCGCTTTCTTCCCTGTGTGCGCGAGGCGAGACTCGTTTGCATTGTGTTCCTTATCGAACAGCCGTATATTTCCAGGCTTTTTGCCGGCTCTTTTTCTCTTTTTTTTCATCCGAAGGAACCATATTTTTACTTCGCGGCCCGCTGGAGGCGGGAAATTTAAACGGCCAACGCAGGGGGCTCAGATCGCGCGCGCGCGATGGAATGGACGAACTTTCGGGGAGTGTACGGCTGAGCCAGTGAGACTGCTCGGCTGCATTGTGTGTATGATGAAGAGCCGTTTTGGGGGCATATTTTTTTCGCACGTGGGAGTTTTTCGGAGGTTCCGGTCTCCTTTTTTCCATGGCGTGTAGTGTGAATTTAAGATCGTTAGCCTGAAATGATGTTCACGATGAAGCGTTGACCCCGAAAACGCCTGATAGGAGAGTGAGTAATTGGTTTTATTCAATTTTCATTTGCTTTGAGGGCTGGTAGTTCATAATTCAATACCGTCTGGCTGCTGCTGGATAGGATACAACGACTTACCCATTTTCTATACGCTCGAAATAATGCAGTAGAAGTTTTTAACTCGATAACGTACTTTGAGTTTTTAATAGCACCATGTTCGGAAATAACGACGTTATTATTCACAGCATGGGTCACTCGCGTTTTAACGTGTACAACGAATAATATTATTTGTACTGTACGATCAAAGGGTAAATTGCCCCGTGCAATAATCTTGTAAATAAAGCTTCGGGAATTTCTTCTACCGCGGGTACGAAAATAATTCAAGGATTTTGAAATTTTAAACAGGTAGGTTTTGATTAAAAAAACTGGGCCTATAGAATAAGGAATGAAGTAAAAGGGAAAGATCACGACGAAAGAGTGGAAGACAAGTCTTTGTTCTGGAATATTTCGAATTTCGAATATGCGAATCTTCTTTCGGAGAATCGTAAACTTCGTATACTAATTGGTATACACTGAATTTCACGAACAAACAAACCGCTCGACAATAATCGAATCGATACAAAGTTCAACGATTTTCACACAAAAAGTGATGAATCAGTCGAGTGAGAATTTAAAAAACGTGTGTTGCATACACACTGAAAAAAAAATACAGTCGTTTCTGCTGTAAAGTCCGGTAGTTTTAACCGTTCTGCTACCGTAACGACTGTTCAGTAAGAACAACGGTGTGCCACTGGTAGTTTTGGCGAGTCGCGACTCGTAAAATTGGTCGCTTACGCGGGACATCACACACCAGCAAAAACGACCGAACTGATTCTTTAAAACTGCTGAACTCTACGGTAATTTTGGCGAGTCTTCGTACAATGACGGATTACTGGTGCGAGTTGGCAAATGGCGAATGGCTGTGTTTTTTTTCAGTGCACTCCCCAGTAAATTAAGGGATCAAGAATAGAGGGCTTATCGAGTCGTTGCGCGTCGGCTTTCGAAGCTCTATGACGTAAATATCTGCGTGTCAAATCAAGTGAGCCGATAAGATCCCTCGGCTTATCTCGTAAAATCGGAGCTGTACAGAGAGCGCCAGCTGCATCGCAGTTACACACCGCGCGCGCATCGTCTCGTCTCACCGTGTCTACGGGTGTCTCGCCGTCATTGGTCAGGATGATTTTAATCGGTAACCTTGGCACCATTTTCACCTATTTGCGCGCATCTATCATCGATAGATTGTAGATATGCCTGCGACTGTGATTCGCTGCACTTGTTAATCAGCGTGTAATTTTCTCCGTTAGTCATCTTGAGAAAGGTATATTGTACCGAAGAAAATGCCGAGAATACGCTGAAGAAACTCGAAGCAACCCCGCAGCGGATCTAAAAATAGGGACGTAAAATTTAATTGGACCGCGCATTCCATAGCTATTTAGGGACAAAAGTAATACGAAGCCGAAGTAGCTCAAAAAATAACGAGCCCATAAACATAGTCGCCGCGCACGCGCGCGAGATCCGAAGAAAAATGCAGAAACAAGCTCTCTGCGCCTACCTTCTCTCTCTCTCTCTCTCTCCCACTCGAAATTCGCATATTTATCGATTACACGCGGACCGGCGGCGGCGGCGGCGGAGGAGCGAACCTGCAGCGAGATATCTTGCCTCTCTCTCTCTCTCTCTCTTTCTTCTCAGCTGTGTCAGGTGGACGTAGGTGGTCGCGGCGCGAGAGCGAGAGAGACAGGAAGAGAGAAGGAGAGAGTTGCTGGAAGGGCAAACGAAGCATGAGGTGTACATCGGCCGAGAGAGAGAAAGAGGAGAGAAAAAGAGAGAAGTCGAGGCAGAAGAAGAGGAAGAAGAAGAAGAAGAAGACGACGACGAGGACGCTCGAAGTAGAGGCGGCCAGGAGCGAGAGGAGAAAAAAGAAGGATGCTAAACGAGAAAAAAAGGAAGAAATCGCTCTCGCTGGATCCGCAGGCTCGTATCGCTCGGCTACCGGTGCCCCGGTGTACTTCGCTTCGCGGAATCGGCGCATGCATGCATTCTGGATTCGACCACTATGCTCACGTCAAAAATCCCGCGAAAAATGGATCCCGCCCTTTATTTCCCATTATCTCGGTCGAATTTTTCCACTCCTTGCGCCGGCCAGCGAGGCTTTCTCGGCCGCGCTCGCAGGAAAAGCGAGAAGCTCCTAGAGAACGCTCTGGATGCTTTCTCTCCGAGAGAAAGAGGAAACTTTCTCGCCGGCCTGTATAGCCATTTCTTTTTCCCAGCTGTATAGTGCTCGGATCTCGAATCTAGCATACAGTCGGCATCAGTCGTCAGGATTTTCGCTGAGGATCGGAAGCACACATTTTTCGTAACGAGAGAGAACCACGTACGCAGAAGGATGCGAGGCACGTGCTCGCGCGGGAAAGTATATGAGCGAGCGCTAATAACGCCTTTTTCAACGCACCGCACCGTTGTTCCTGTCGTGCATATAGCCGCGAGCGGTACCGCGAACGCGCATGTAAGCTTATGGGCAAAAAGCCTGGCTGCAGAATTCGAGGAATCCCGTCGTGGTCTTAGAGGTTCGTCGGTGTCCAGTTCTTGCTTATCAATTAGAAAATTCAATGCTGATCGCCGGCTTGATTGACACGCGATTGAGTGTGGTAATCGCGTCAGGATTATTTCCTCGATATGTAAGACAAGCCGCTCCACTCTTACTCTCGCGAATTTCTAGAGTCGCGCTTTTGCCGCTCCTTTTGGCTAAGCGAGCGATTAAACGAAATTTGTCCGCCTGGAAAGTAGACCACGATTCGCACGATTCGCCAATAAATCAGAAATCGTTACCAGCTCGCTATCCCTCGCCGAAAAGAAAACGCACGCAAACGTCCGGGCACGACGATAAATCCTCTCGCGTCTCGGAATAATCCGCAGGACTGGCTCTTAGCATCGGACTATTAAATTACGCCGACGCGTGAGCTTTCTTCCGTTCCCCGGTCCCCTTTTTATCTCATTACCCGCGGTTCGTCGCGCGCGGCACGCTATGCGCGCGAGGATTGACTCGTCAGAATCCACGCGCCCACGCGACACAACTGTCGCTGCTGCCCAGGACAGCGATATGATGACGGGTTTTCGCGAGCTTGTAAATCGCGTGATTTGTTGCGTGTGCGAGCGGCGATTTTCGCGTGGGATATATATCCGAGAGCGCTGCAGGAATAGCGGGAAATTAAAATGTCTCTATACGCGATTGACTCGTCCGAATGGCGCAAGCGATTCCGTCTGTGGTCGAGTACCTGGTGAGAAAAATTTATCAGCTTGTACGAGGCTGCTTTTTACATCGGCAGCGTTGCTATCTCTGTGAAAAAAAGCGATCCTTTTTATCTTGGGGGCCGGCATCATGCGCCAACTTTTGCGCCACGGGCGATAAAAGCTTGACCGCGGTCAGTTACTTACCGGTTTTTCTGGCAAACGCTGGAGTAGGGATTAATGTTGCGTGATACCTTGTGTTATAAGCGCGCGAAGCTTCTGGATGACAGAAGAAATCGTTTACACAGATGTTGGATTTTATACTGGAGAAATTCAATTTTCGATTTACAGTATATTAACATTGAATTTCAGAGTTTGACCCGAGCGAATCTGCTTCTTGTACTTCTAATCATAAACTGCGAGTCAAAAGAAAGAGCGCTTGCGTTTTTATCTTAGCATCGGCCGCGCGTTGCGCATCTTCAAGATGAGCGTCGCTCCGAAGCGCATGACAGCTCGGCGCGCGCGGTCAGCAATGCCGACTCCCGTCCCCTATACTCAGCCAAAATCGTTACCCTAAATAATTTACGTTTGTTGTTACATCTCGGATGTCGGCATAACTCATACACGTGTCACTGCTCAAGCTTTGTCGGGCGAAGCTTCTTTTTATAGTGTATCGTTAAATTTTTCAAACATCGCGCGCTTTTAATGTCATGCCGGATTATTTTTATCGAGCCTCGGGAACAAAGTGTCAAAGACTTCGGAGAGATGATTCAACTGTTTGTTTGTCTCGTTTTTTATTCATTTTATATTTCGCACGTATCGTCAATACTATGCGTTACACTTGTATTTACAGTTGTCATAGACTATATTGCCACGCATTAAATTAATAGAACTGTCTTTTGCCTATTTATTGGTCGATGTTTTAGTTTGCATTAAAAATTGTTTTCATTTCAATCACAAATAATCTGATTTTCTTATAAAATAAAGTTTTTGCTACAGCTAGCCACCAAATCGTAAATCACATTTTGATAATCCGTCCCGAACTCGTGGCAATTTTCGCGTAAACATGCAGCGTGCACACGCGTATACAGCGTAGGATAAATTCGAGCCAAGCCCGGCTTCGAGGTTGAGAACCTCGACGGGAGCCCGGGTAATAAAATGAGGGCCCCTGTCCTCCCCCGGGGGTGGGGCCCCCCTCGATAACCCATATTGTACCCCCGTCTCCCTCTTCTTCATCGCTCTCTCTCTCTCTCTCTCTCTCTCTCTCTCTCTCTCTCTCTCTCTCTCTCTCTCTCTCTCTCTCTCTCTCTCTCTCTCTATCTATCTCTCTCGTCCCCCGTTCCCCTCTCCCCTCGCGCTCCGCCACCGCTGCTAGCGCCCCCCTCGCCCCTCCTCGCCCCTGGTTCGCTCGCGCGCGCGCGACGCCCCTGGCCGTATATACTCGAGGCGGCGGCGGCGGCGGCGGCTGCGTCGGCGGCCGGGCTCGTTTTGTCCGGCTCTCCCACGGCCAGAGGGAAACTCGCGGCCTTTGATTATCAATCGAGCGCCGGCAGCTAAATTTCTCAAAATTGGTGGCTATGAGGCCCGGAATTTTCCGCGTTTTTTGATCCCAGCCGCGTCCCAATCGGACCAGGTCCAGCCGGCCAAACGATTTTTTTACCGAAAACCCAGAGGTGGAGCTCGCCGACAATACTTTCCCGGCGGCGTATATACACGATCATATACCACCCCTAGTCTCCCCCCCTAACAACAGTAGGGTGGTACAGTCGCCCAGACAAGTCGTCGAGACTCCGCGGCGTACAGTCCGGGCTAACACTTTCCCCAGATTAAAGCGGCAGTTTACCTGGTTTTCCGCTTTTTTGGGGCTCCGAGCTTGGTCAACCGGGGCTCTGCTACCCACCTCAGCCTGGCACGACGTCCCCGAGCCCCGATGCCACCGGATTTTACCGCCTTTTCCCAATTTCGCCGGGCTTTGCGGAAAATCTAAGGGATGTTCTGCTTTAAGCTGGATTTTCGAGTTTTGCTTTAATTTTCGGAGATGAATGTAAATAACCATTTTTAGGCTTTTGCAACGATGAGTCGCGTAATTTTTTCAGCGTGCGTTGGAAAAATTTTTTACGAATGTTCGTAATTATAGCTTTTCTTTAAAGCGTCTATCGGCGCGATGATTCATCGAGTCTAATTTTGTCTCTGAAAATGGTGCAAGAGTATTTGTTGCATTTTTTAATTTAAAATTAAATTGAAATTTTCCCCGCCTCTAAAATATTTTCCGTTATTATTAAAAATGTACCCTCGCGATTTTTTTCGACGTTCAATTCAGAATTCCATAGGGGAATTTAATATATATGTATTTGTGCATTTTTTGGGAAATTATAAACATTTCAAATTTACACGTTCTCGCGAATGCCCACAGTATTGATTGACGGGACTTTAACGTTCCACGTGAAAGTTTTGTTCAGTTATTGAAAAACGTTAAAGCAGCGCCAATATTTTTTTCTGGCGAAATAAAATAAAATACAACTTTAACGACTCGATGACTTTCGTTTCAAACTTACAGCTTCGACAATTAGTTTTGCAATTAGAAACAGTCTAAACACGGGACACGAGACATCAACTTTATAATAAAGTTTTCTCTGATGCACAATACATTGTAGGCGCTATACTCATTGTGGCTCTAAAAATTGCTCAATTATAATACACCTTTTTATCCGTTATGATACACCGTAAATGCGAATTACCGACTGCAAGCAACTTATTTCATCCTATACTGCGAATAAAACAATGCTCCGGGTAGATAAAAAAATAACTATGTATTCCTAAACAGTGGATTATGGCCAATAAGTTTCTTATATTCCTCCATAAAAGTTTAATGACACCATAGCTACTATCTGAAAATAAAACTTCTAATAAAATGGTCGTCTTTCGAGAAATCAAAATGCATTACTTCTGTTCTATCATGATACGAGACATTTCGAGGAAAGAACTATAGTTTATTTCTTTCATTGCTGCTATTTCAATTTGGAAACCTGACTGTAACGATCGTAATCAATCTCGTAATTCCTCTAGCTTATCGCATACACTTCGTATCTATTTTAATTTCGATTTATGCTTGAACAATTAAATTTATTTCCAGTATAACTAAAAACCATTACTCGCGTATTAAACAAGTACATGCGCAATATTTACTTTGCTTCGCGGTCACGTTATTAAATTCAACTCGAACTTTCTTTACTTTTCTAGTAATTTCGTATTTTATACTCTTTCGGTGCAACTCTTATTACTTAAATAACTTTAAATAGAACCATCAAAATGTTATTTACAAAATAATAAAAACTGAAAAATTATAAGTTTTACTCGTTCATGTAGCATTATTTATCATAGTGAAACCGCGAAACGTTTTGGCGCGACAGATCCGAAATGCAGTGTACGAGGGCCGAGTCAGCCGCCTAAATTACGCCGCCTTCCCCGTAAATTCGCGCTTGCGTGTTATTAGTGCCTGTCTGACTGAATACTTAGTGCCGTCGATTGCAAAAACGGTGAACGACTGTTTTTCTACTGCCGTAGCTCCAAAATTATCCTTCTTCTACCTACGTTCCTAATTCCTTCGTTCAGTGTGGGCGCGTTCCACGTTTGAGGTTAGGATTCGGATCAGCCGTGTCAAGCCTCCAGAGCTCGTGAAAATTTTCACCTTCCAATACTTCTAGTACGTACACAATGCTCTTCTCCATAGGTTTAATCATCTATTCTGGTTGAAATTTTTTTTACAGGGTTCTGTATTTTTCTTTGTTTACGTTTAGTTGTTCGAAAACGTCACGAAAGCGAATACCCAGTACAAATAGAATAGTTTTCATTCCGGGAACACGCTCGTCGCGACGTAACTGTGTTCCAACACGACCGTGGTCGATGCTCTGAGTTACATAGGGACCAGCATACTCTTATACCGATTCGGTGAAGAGTCAAATTGACTGGAACCATCGCGAAACAGTAAGTTATGGAATTTCGATTTTACGCGTTGGACAAGGAACATACGGCATAGCTTTGAGCGAAGCGTAAACAGAAAGCACAAGAAGAGAATAAGTCGAATCGCGGTGATTCGTCTTTTCTTAATTTCGCCGCGGCTGCCAGAAATATCAATTTCTTCCATTCGGGGCAACAGTTTGCCCAATTCGCGAGAGTTATACCGGCTCTCTCACGGCCCTTTTACGATCCAATATGAATCTTGCCTTACGACGAGGAAAAACGCTTTCTTTCACAAGAATATTTTTCTCAACAGATCGTGTACGATATGAAATAACGCACGGCTGAAACGAAAATTCCGCTCAAGCACAATCAACGAGACCGGTCTCTCGGATCAGACGATCGTCTCCAAAGTACACAATATCGCTCGCGAACAATGGCGCGCTTCCTTTGATCCAATGATTAAAAGAGCAAACAAGCGTAATTAAAATCGCCCGCATCAATAGCGCAAATAACGAAGCGATGCGATGCTCCACGCGTATACGATCGACTGCAGCGGCGGCAGTTGCGAACCGCGCGCTGCGATACGTTCCGAAAATTACCGTCTTAATCGCGGATTAACAATTACAATGATAATCGCTCGCGCGCGCATTCGCAATCATCATTGCGTTTCACCGATGACTAATTCCTGCGCACGAGCGTATCACGAGCACACCGCCGTGGCTCTTCTATTTTAATCGTCCTCGCGGTCCACTTAGATCGTAATTTTCGAAATCGCTATATACCCGCGGCGAAATTTACAGTCCCGTCTCGCTGGATTCGAAATTCGCCTAATGTAACTCGCGCGTATAGTATACGGAAAATATTTGTTACCCGGCTCGCTGCGACGCGCTGTCTTCGGATAATTTTTGTCCCTTCTTGGTCGTTCTTTTCTCAACACCGAGCGTGACCGCGGCTGTTTACGAAGATTCGAAGTACAACCCGGAGACTCGGCCGATACGAAGTCGTGCTCTCTCGGCAGATCCTCGCTATATATAGTGCTGCAGCGTCGCATCGGCGTTGCATCGTCCAATACAGCATCGCAGCGATAACGAGTGAGTCATCTCTCTCCCGTTTGCGAAACGAACACGACAGAGAGTCTGTCTCGTCACAACAAACTCGTTGCTGTCATTGAATTATTATTATTACGACGCATAGCTGCGACGACCTATGGAAAACTCTATAGCGTAAGACGAGATCGCATAAAACACACACACACACACACACACACAGCAGACCGGATGCTCGACTGATCGATATAATATGCATTGGCTCATTGAAATATTGAATTATCGAGTGTTGCTACCGTGCTCGCGCGCGGCGTATCAGCGCAGAGAATCCGCTTGCACGCGACCCACATGGTATATAGTTTCGAAATAAAAAAAACGCCGATAATCCTTAATTCGCCGGGGGATTGAGTGTGCATTATGGCGCAAGTATAGCCGCTGCAGCAGCCAGTGCTGCGGATGGATTAGAGTCAGCTCTCTGCAGCAGCAGCAGCAGCAGCAGCGTTACTGTGTGTCCGGCGTGTGTATGCATTCTGCACGAGAGCGAGAGGGAGAACGCGTCCGCGAAACCAGTTATAGTTATATCCCGACGGGGCCGCTTCGTCTCTCTCTCTCTCTCTCACTCTCTCTCTCTCTCTCTCTCTCTCTCTCTCTCTCTCTCTCTCTCTCTCTCTCTCTCTCTCTCTCTCTCTCTCTCTCTCTCTCTCTCTCTCTCTCTGGCTCTGTCTCGCGAGCAGCGCGGCGCCGGTTCTGTGGGAACGAACCGGGACGGCAACGCGCACACTGCACACACACACACATACGCGGAGAGCGAGAGAACCCTATGCTGCGAGCGGCTCTACGCATATGAGCCACACGTCCGTGCAAGTGCATGCGCACCCGCACCACGGCGTCTTGGCGATGAAAGAAACCTGTTCGTCGGTCGAGAAAATTTTAGATATACATTTTTACCTGATACGCGTATAGGACGGGAAAAATGATCCAGATCTTGGATCTCGACGACGCCGCGCGTCGAAGTGGCCAAAACATCGTAGATTTATCCGCAGCGCTGCACTGGAACTACGCTTCCCGGAGCGAGCTAAACCCGCGCGCGCTGCTTTTTGGACCGCTGCCCGGCGGAGCAGCGTCGCACGGCGCAAAATGCATCGCGCCGAAATAATACGCCGATAAATCCTCGGGGGAAAATTGATTTATAGGCTGCCCGAGATCAGCGCTGATTTAGGGAAACGTCGCGGCCGAAAAAATAATCGTCCGCTCGCAGAGGAAAAAGAACGACGATAAGCGTATACGAGTCGACGTTGTTTCCTCGACCGTAAGATCGACGGTAATTGATTAACGAGCTCTGGCCTATCCGCGTAACGTTCCGCAGCTTCGACAAGAAACCGCGAAAACTCCTCTCGCGCAATTTGCCGTCGCTCAATACAACATCCGTTCGCCGCGCGCACAACGACTGAATGGAAAATATCGCCGCGCGTATACGCAATTTCCCGCTGTGTATGCGCGACGATGCGTCGAAACAAAGCAGCGAATCCGAGAGATCAACAAGCCGTGAAAAAGCCCGACGACAAGACGAGCTATACGCGATGATCATCGCAGCGCAGCAGCGGCGGCAGCAACAATGAGTGTACATCGATGGAATAAAAAAAGTTGGTTCGCCAGGGGGGTGAGCGCATAATTGAATGAAAAAGACGGAGGGAGGGAATCGCCGAGGACGGCGGAGCTGAAAACGCCATAATTTCCCCTGCCAGACGGAGTCATGCCTTATTCAACGGCTGTGCTTCGTCTTGGCGAACCTCGACCTTCTTTTTATCAGCAGCGGACGCTTCAATATGTCTTACGCTACAAATAATACGAGCCCGCCGGTGTCTGTGTTCGGGTATTTGAGTGTAGCCACGAAGCTTTTATGAATTTTTTGAGAATACTTCCTCAGAAATTTATACAAAACACTCGTGCGACACCTACGTCAGATCTTGATTCGATCGACGGGAAAAACTCTCCCCGAATAATCTGCTCGCGCGCGACTCCTCCGCGGCGTGTGCGACTTTTATGGGCTCGACTTTAACGCGGGCACGTGTTGAACACCGCGGGGAGTCTCTCGCCGGGGCGAGTTATATCACTCGGCTAGTTTATGTGGATTTGGCTATTTTATTCGGGCAGAAGTTCGCGAATCGGGAGTTATTGATACATGCGACACGATTGCTCGTATACCTTACACGATCATACCCATTTTGCCTTGTGCGATGTGATTGTCTGTTGACTGTCTGAGTAATAACACTTTCTTCTCGTTGCAGGAGAGCGATAACCTCTGGTGGGACGCGTTTGCGAACGAATTTTTCGAGGACGACGCATCGCTGACGCTGACGTTTTGCCTGGAGGACGGACCCAAGAGATACAGTAAGTTCGCGGTCCTACACACACACACTTTGTATTTTAATTTCACAAACTCGAGCTTCTAATGCTGCTCCGGTAAAGTTGCGCGGGGTGCATGCTAAATATGTATTTATGGAAATTCGAGCGCGAAATTACAGCGAAGGGGAAAAATTCAATCTTCAGCGCGAGAGAGAATTTCAAATCGAGTTTGTTATGTTATATATTTTGACTAACCCCGATACCGTCTTTTCTCTGCAGCGATAGGAAGGACGTTAATACCCAGGTACTTCCGCTCGATATTCGAGGGCGGAGTGACGGAGCTTTACTACAACATGAAGCAGCCGAAGGAGTCATTTCACAACACCAGCATAACGCTAGACTGTGATCACTGCGTAATGGTCACGCATCACGGGAAGCCGACCTTTACGAAGGTATGACTCTATTTTCTTTTTCTCCTCGACGAAAGTCCGAGTTGGTATGCATAAATATCTACACGATTTCGGCGTCTCTGCTCGCAGGTGTGCACGGAAGGCAGGCTAATTCTGGAGTTCACTTTCGACGACCTCATGAGGATAAAGTCGTGGCACATGGCAGTCAGGCAGCACAGAGAGCTCGTGCCCAGGGCGATAGTCTCGATGACGACGACGCAGGACCCCTCGGCGCTCGAGCAGCTTACCAAAAACATCACGAGGCAGGGTATCACCAACTCGACCCTCAACTACCTTAGGGTGAGTGCACGTGACTTTTCTTTCCCTTCGACTTTGCTCACTCGCACGGATTGTTCTCGTTTGCTAAAGTCGACGCTCTTTCGTTGCAGTTATGCGTTATCCTGGAGCCGATGCAGGAGCTGATGTCGAGGCACAAGGCTTACGCGCTCTCGCCGCGCGACTGCCTGAAGACGACGCTGTTCCAGAAGTGGCAAAGGATGGTTGCCCCGCCGGGTAAGAGAGGTAGACGGACAGTTGCTTTACATGAGAACCACCAGCCAGTGGATCCAGCCAGTCTGCAAGACGGGTCTACTATACGGTTCAAACCGACCCGCGACAGATATCGATACACTTCTAATAACACGTTCGCATTTGAGCAAAGCACGCGAGCATCCTTGCAGTGCATCGTTTATTATGTATACGACTTGCTTCCAAACAACGAAGCTGATTTCTTTGATTTTTCTTTTGCGTTCTCGTTCGGCTATTTTTTTCTTCGAACGTTGTATTATCGTCGCTGCACTCGTTTATATCCGTCGACCTTGCGACTATCTTTAGCCGCGTTATCTTTTTTTCGAGCCTCGTTGAGGCCTCTAGCCGGTGCGAGTAGCTGCTTTCGAGTTACGATGTCGTTATTTTGTTTTATTAATGGAAGAAAAATGCTGACAATGAGCTCGTTCGGACCGAGCGATTCCTAAGTTCTAAGTATAATTGGAGTTTGATTAAGCCCTCCCAAGCGTTTAATACCCTTTCACGCGTAACTCGCTTCAAGTGCAAACCCGTCATAATTCACAAGTCCTGTACATAAAAACAAAATCTACGGACAAGAGAGCGTAAACGTTATAACAAACTGAACCGGACTAGTCTATACGAAACACGATTAAAAACTACGAGCAACAGGTGTATATCGGAGGAGTATTTTTCCTTCTTCGCGACGAAGCAAAAGACGTTCGGCGCGTATCAGAAATATGCAAATGCGGCAGGCATTCTTTTCTCGCGCGGACGACGAAGACTCCCCCTATGTACCGGCGGCGTCACACTCGGTTGCTCGCCCCGCGACGACGCCGAGGCCCGTCTTATCCGAGCCGCGGATCGGCCGCGTTCCGTGGGCGCACATGCGCGCACACTGCTTCCGCCGTCGCTGCTCCTTCCTGTAACTGAGAAAAAATTTAAGCTAAGCGTTCTTACAGCCGTTCCAATCGACAGTTCTTCGATACGTAGGTTTTGTTCTTCACACAAAATAAAAAGTAATTTGATACAAAATTAAGCCCCGCGATAACCGAAGGCAGGGAAACAGCTACTCGGCCGAGGCGTTAGGACGTGCAAAAGATAGCCCGCGGCTGTTCGGCTTATATGCAGGTGGGAAGAGATGCACTCGCGCACGCACCTTTTCGCTCGGCTCTTTCGCACTTGAGCTGGTGCTTACGACCGTATATCCTTTACAAGGTCGGCGGAGCCTTGGAACCAAGCGTGCGCGACATTGCGCAACACCGCGAGACTGCGACTAACAGCAGCAGCACACAATGCGAGACCGCTTATTGGCTGCCGCTGCTGCTGTTGTTGCATCGAATAAATCCCAACTCTATTTGTTTGCGTACTTTTTTTCTCCTGGAAACTAGTCATTACTCAAATTTTCATTAACTTCATTTGTGCAGCGAGAGGTGTTTTTAGTTAAAAAGTGGCGAGCAAATTAATAGAGTGCATCTTGTTGCTAGGATGGTTTATTATAGCTTAACGCGCGTTTCTCAGTTGAGAAAAATCGGAGATGCTTTCGTTTTGATGAGATTCGTGTATAGTTTTTACACTTGTACGGTTTTTTATGAGTTGCAGCTCGTTGTTTGGAGCTTAAAGTTTTTACGATGGCAAAAAATCATGCTAAAAGACCATGACGATGACAATGACGTTTTGTAATGATGTTATTCGACTATCTTGTATAATCAGCCGTATGCATGCGTTAATTGCCTGTATATAAACTTTTTAATGTACATACGTAAGAGACCTTTGATACTGAGAAAGGTCCACAGCTGGGTAGTTTTTTTTTTTAATAGCTGAGCTTATGTCAATATCTTTGTTACAAACTTTTGTCTTTTTAAATATTTTCTCATTCTGTGTAAAGTACAAGCTACTTACTATGTATAGAAATTCAAGTTATTTTGCAGACATCACTAAGCTCGAATATAATATCTTCTTATTTCATTTAATTTATTCCCGTAAATCAGTCGTGAAGTGTAAGAGACTTCGTATTGATTTTTCAAAAGTAGAATATCTCAATTTCTATACATAGCGATACATTTAATAACAGAGGTTGCTCATAGTTATTGGTATTTATACTTGTGTAAATAGTATTAACATATACATATTAATTTTTATAATATTAATATTTTTGTCATCTTTCATACGTTTTTTGGATGTAAGCTCAGCTTACTAGATATAATGTTTCTTGCACATGCTTTCATTAAACTAAAAGATAATAATAGTTTATTCCTTTCGAGCGAAAGTATGACAGCGTTGCTAACCGAAACGTTTTGCTTTGCAGAATCCCAGAGGCCGACCAATAAGAGAAGAAAGCGAAAAGGCAGCACGTCAGGTCCGGGAAACAATGCACCACCAGCACCTAGTAAAAAGAGATCGCCGGGACCCAACTTTTCCCTTACGACTCAGGTAAAAAAAGCATTTTCTATTACTTTCTCATTGAGAAATTCGCCTCCAGGCGATAAATCGTTCATGGCGTTAATAGTCGTGATGTTTCTCTTCCTACAGTGATTATACTTTTTCAAAAAGTTTTTTAAAATACGTAATTTTCTTCCTCTAAGAGCCTATTGCAATATTGAAAAAAATGTTAACAATATGATGATTGGAAAAAAATGTATTAACTCAAACTTCTTGCCTCTCAGGACGTAATGGTTGTTGGCGAGCCATCGCTGATGGGAGGTGAATTTGGCGACGAGGACGAGAGACTGATAACGAGGCTGGAGAATACGCAATATGATGCGGCGAACAGCCTCGATCCACACAGTCACGAGGCGTCGGGTGGACCGCCACCTCATCCCCACCAGTTCCATTCGGAACCACAGCCCGGTAACTCCTGGCCCCCAGACAGGGGTCCAGGCCCACCACAGGGCGGACCAGGAAACCAGGTAATTGATAATCCGCATTGAGACTCGGCAATCTTCCTAAGAAATTAGAGCATTTACTAAATCGACTTTCCCTTTTCAGGGAGTACAAGGACCTCAGGGCGGCGCAGGAGCGGGTGTGCAGGGATCGCAGGACGCCAGCCAGCAGCAGCAAGACAAGAAGAGCCCCGCAGTGAGCCAGTGAGGCCAGGAGTCCCCGCGCCCCCCTACCAGGGGGCGACGGGGGCGCAGGCCCAAAAATGTGGCTCCCTAGCGGGGCGAGAACTCTCAACTCCCCTCAGCCTACCTTCCTGGCTCCAGCGGCCTCTCGACCTCGTCGGCCGCCACGTCCTCCCTGCCCTCGACCGCCGCTCGCTTCTCCCAAATCGGCACGTTACCTCTGCCCCCGGGGCCCCAGCACCTGCAGCAGCAGCAACAGCAGCAGCACATGGTACCGCCGTCCTCTCATCCACACTCGGCGATGGCCATGGAGGCGCTGCAGCAGCAGCCGGGTCAGGGGACTGCCGGAGGCCTCAGCCAATTGCTTCAGCAGGGCCAGCAGGCCCTCAGTGCCACGGGACAGGGTCAAAATCCCCTACAAAGCATCTTGCAGCAGGTCTTCTATCTGCAGCAGATCGAGTATCTGCTTACACAGCACGGCCACATCTAAGTTTTAGGGCTCTGTGATTGAAGCAGCAGCACTCTTCCAGGCCAGGGGTCTACTGTGCCGTCGATTGTGCAAAGGAGTCTGTGCGCGATACCGACCAAGCGAAATGTGGCTCTACTACCGATCCGAATACTGAGCATTCGTCTTCATATAGGGGTTGCGCGTCAGCTGTACTGCGTGGAACGTTGGATTTCATGTATACTCGATTGTCATGAACGTTTCGAGAATGATGGCATCAGCTATGTCCTTGGAATTCAGTAAGGAGCGCGTTCATGATCCGTGGTGACTAACTTTTTCCGAATTTCGCCGTCTGTTACACAAAGTACGTCAAAATTACGAAATTGCAATGATTGAAACTTATCGCGAATGGCGAAAATCCAATTTTGCGCGTGGTATGGCACTAGTGGTAATGTAGTATGTACTCTTATGGCCCCTAAACAAAAAAAAAAACTCAATGTACGTAAAATGTAAATTCGCTTACTGGACCTAACGTTACGCAGTGGTTCAATGAATCATTACAACCATTTCAAGAAAGATTCGTTGAAAAACGTATAATAAAATATTCAGTTTCAAGTTTTCACCGACGGAAATGGTTCATAAAATCTATTTAAACTTAGCATAATGGAGAGACGGCGAATTTCCGTTTGGCCAAAATACGTATAAGTCAAGTGAAATTGTACAATATATCGGAAAAATAAGAGCTAACAAAGTCGGTATTCATTTTCCGTGGCACACTCCCTTGTCATTGGACTGATATTGCGCGAGCAAAGGAGGGTCGAGGATCTAGGACTAAACTGTCGCACTTGCACACCCACACATATACAGAAAATGACGAGAGGGACGATCGATAAATAGATTTCGTATAGTGCATATAAAGTGAGCATTCGGCGTGTGATATATTATATATATACGTGTGACGCGAGGTATAGGGGAATATACATAGGTTATACATACAAGAGATAAATGATGACGAAAGCGAAGAACAAAAGGTTAAATATGAATAGGACAAGCAAAAGAAGAAAGAAAATCAGGAGCGGAACGTGTGTGACTCTTGACTATGTGACAAGTAAAAAACAAATGAAAGAACGCTGGAAGATTTTACGAGTTAAGAAAATAAGAAGAAATATCGTCACACGCGGCAGGGACGATTTTATCCGAACGCTCTGGTGCGGAGCTGTGAATGAATCTCTATCCGTCAACAGTATTGATATAATTAATAGAGTAAATGAAGTATAATATTGTAAGGAGAATCTAGCGTAAGAATGTACTGTGCAAGCGTTTGTAAGCGAGGAGAGAGAAAGTAAAAAAGAGTGAGAGGCAGCGAGAAAGTGGGAGAAAGATTGACAAACGAAGAAACGCCGACGTATATGAAAATTAAAATAACAAGAAACAAGCGAGTAACGAAAAGATGACGGAGAGAGATAAAGACGTATATGCATATTTTTTGATTTTTCTTCATAATCAAAGAAAACAAAAAAGTTTAAAATTTTGCATTTTAGTATCACATATACATTGCAAAATACTTCATTTTTATAAATGTTTTGGAACAAAATTTTACTTTCAAGTGAGAAAGTATCGCTATCAATAAAAACATGCTCTACATTAAATAACTAAGAGTGGCAAAACATATTATTTTAGTCAAGAGCAAAACCGTATTCGAGATTCATTTTTTTCGATGAATTTCACAGGAATAAATCAACCCGATTCTTGCATATTGATCATAATCTTCTGGATATATTTTTGTAGCGAAGCGAGTGTTTGATATAAACTTGTTGAAAGTGTGCAGTGGTTGTGGAATTACGCTACAAAAATGTATCTGCAAACTTTGATATTCAAGAATCTTCTGTTTACTAAACGCGTTTTAATTTTAATTTGAAAGAGTTATGCGTCAACGAAAAAAATTTATCTCTGTACTTTCTGCCAGGCCTGGAACAGAAACTGTATACGAATAGTTCCTGGTTTTCTAAGTTATGCATGGCATAACATATGTTCCTTATTATATTTGTTCCTATACTTTTTTATTCATTGCTCATGAATTATTTCCAACATTAAGTATATTGATTATAAGAATTATACAATGGCAGGGCATTAATTGACCAGTAATTTGTAAGTTTTTAACATTCATTTTAAATTTTTAGTATTGCCTAGTTTGGAATCACAAAATCATTACGATTTTGAAGGATATCCAAGAATTTTTCAAATACAATCATTAGTTGTTATGTAATCATTACTTTTAATCTTAAGACTGGCAGCATCGCTGCATTGGAAATGTAAAACTAACCATTTATAAGAAAGTGAGCCTCAACTGAGACTTTCAATGCTGTCAGGTCAAGCTAATTTTTACTTCATTTCGTAAATTATTTAAACGAGGCTTCAAGACTCTAAGAAGTCTTAGCTTAGTGTAAGAAAATCCTCTTTATAATTAAGTGATAACGTTTTTACTCTTGCCTATGCCACTCCAAGTTTTTAAAATGTATTAGATGGTGATTTTTATCTGAGCGCAAAACTGTGTAACACCTTTCTACCTTCTCCTAATATTGAACATTGCAAAAAAATAGACTTTAAGAGGGTGCGAAAAATGCGAATCGTTGAAGGTATTTGTAAAACTTACAAAGTCGTAACGGTGAGTCCTCATCAATGTAAAATAGATTTATTTAGAAAACTTAAACTTTTAAAAACTCTCTCCTCATCTAAATATCAATAAGAAGTCGCAGAAACATCTCGTTCTCGCTTTATTATATGTGTAAAAAGAAAGATTATAAATACCAGCCAATTTAGTTTGTAGTACGTATTTGAAAAACTATTGCAAATAAAAGAGGATTTTCAAACGGAAGACCATCGAATGATGCAGATTTGTTCACACGCCACACAAGGATCACCGTTTTTAAAAATGATAAATGATATGAACAGTATACACCAATCAAGAATTAGTTGATTTATGCCACGTGTGCAGAAAAAGCCAGTACAGTCCCACAGCGCGATATTTTTGCGCGAAAGTATAAAGAAAAAGAAAATGCGAGGATGCATGTCTATAATAGAGTTAGAGTGTTTGTGAGTGCATGAAAAGATTAGAGAGACAGAAAAAATGTAGGAGCGTTCCGTGGGTTTTAGCATAAATGATCTATTGAAAAATGTTGTATATTATTACGAATTATAATGATACTATTATAATTAATTAATTATTATACCCTAAATAATGTGAATTGAATTTAAACGACAAAAATACATGAATGATAAGTAATAGGAAATTTTTCATAGGAAGCTTGCACGATTTTTAATTAGAGTGTTTTTTTAATTTTAACAAGAGTTTGTTAAAAAATAGCAAATAAGCCTATCCAGCGACTGTTTTCTGTACGATATCCTGTTATTTATAATTCTTTATCGCACGGTAATAATAAGGCAAAATCGATTTTATTATTTTTATCAGGCTTTTGATTAAAATTGTAATTAAAAATCGTGCACATTTCCTATTGTTAGCGAAGCACACAAAGTCGCATAGCAAATATCGATCTGCTTGATTATGAATGGGGAAGCGAGGAAGAAAAATAAAAATAAAACTTTTTAACACCAATGCCGATGACGAAAGTTAAACTGTGGAAGATGGACATTGAGCGCCTAAATTATTATTTTTTATTCATTAGGTATTAAGAGAAGTGCATTATCAACAAACATTCGATGTAGGATATATATTGAATCGCGCAACGTCATCGACTGTAAATAAATCAATATAAATTATTCTCTTGTCGTATATTAATTTTTTATTCTTGCTTTTTAAGTTGTCTTGTTTCTTTAAATGTGGATGGTCGAAGATGTTGAAAATGCATTTTTATGTAAGTGCTAAAAGGATTTGCCACGCTTCGAGACATTTTTAATATATAAAATGAAGTTTTTAGACAGTATAGACTGTGGCGTTCCCAAATTTTTACTCGTCTCTTAAGGTAATCGAATTTTACACTGTAAAAGCCGAATATTGCTGGTTTAATTAGTGTACTTGGGCCGATTTACTTTGTAGGTATAGAGCTATATTTTCTGTTTACCGCGGAACACAATTAGTTTTTAAATTCTTTCAAAGGTTTATTTTTATGTTCTCGAGGTTTGAAGATTAGATGTGTACCTAGAATCGTTTGACAATGTTTATCTTCAAACCATATGATTTTTTGTACTTTGGTAAGGGATGAAGAATATTTGTAAGTCTCTTATTATAGCTCAGGGAATAGCTGGATAAAAAAGATGTTTTTAAAATTTATTATCGATGTTCAGATCAGAATTCTACGAGGAAGCTAAACGCGATGATGAGCAGGTTGTAAATAAAGCTAAAACCAAAACGAGTCTAGATCTTGTGAAAGATGACTTGAAAAGTCAATTGCTCAACTATCGAGACTTGCAGTTTTGGTTTTATTTTCGAAGCACTTAAGGATGAATTTACGTGGCTTTTAAATAACGTCAAATAAATCCGGGAAAAAAGAAGAAGCTCCATGTCTGTAGTCCAAGTTTCTTTGTCAGTATCTCGGTCAGACGACGATTTTAATGAGACCGATCTTATAAGCGACGAATGTGCACCGACATATTGTATAAAAAAAAAAAAAAATACTAGCGAAATAGGGGCGATTATTGCGTGCAAGGATATAACATTTACCCTTTAAGTGGACATGGGTCGGCTTGGTATATTATATTAATATACATTCAAAGTTGACTCATTGCCATGACCAATAAAGTAATAAGGAAAAATTGTCATCTAATTACATTTTTACGCACTCCCCAAAACAAATTTTTATCCTTGTCATTTGTATCATAGCAACAACATGTGTTTAAAAGTCCACCATTATATGTATGTAATCAAAATTGTAACTGAGAAAACGTTAATAAAAAAACGATATTCCAAATTTCAGTGTCTTTCTTTTCCTGATCATCGTCTACCGAGCCTTGCATTATCCTCGCCTTATTCGTTATCTTCATTAATTGCACGTCTTATGCAGCGAATTTATGTTGTATTTGTACACGTTAGAGCTATTATTAAATTTTCACCGAATGAATCTCGAGCAGGCAAATCGCATCGAAACGAAAGCTTGATGTGGAATTCAACACGAAAAGTACATACAACTGCACGCGTTCTAAAACGTTTTCACGGAAAGCCCGCACGTAGAGTAAACGTTTGGTCCGTCTTGCCCTGGTCTCGCGTTCCATTGCATCAGCCGGAATTCAAACCGGCCGGAAGTCACGAGAGTTTTCGCGCCGACTCGACTGATCAGCCACGTGTTCTCGCCCGATTCAAATCCAAAAATCAAAGTGACACTCCTCGCTGCCCCTCGAAGTTATCTCGTCTAAAAAATGTCGACCCTCCCGTTATCTCCTCTAATCGGTCCGTCTCTTCCCTCTCGGATTCACGAATCTCCAGCAACTCTCGACTGACCAGAGCAGTCCCATGGAACATTCCCGACGATTCTTTAAGCTGCTGCCACTCCCCACTTCCATTCGTTCCTTCCCCTCGAACCGGTCCGCCATTGGTCGGCCGATCCGGCATCTTCTGTGCGCGCACGCCGACTGCCGTGCCTCGGCCCTCGCCGTAGTTCATATAGTTGCATCACTGCACGTGAAGCCTTCGTCGCCGACGCTTCTGCTTCGACTTCAGAGCCGACGAGAGTCCCCGTCGTCTTAGTCAACCGGGAAGACAAGAGGATCGAACTCAGTGAAAATGCTGGCCGCTGCGAGAGTATTCACACGAGGGGCGACAGCCACCGGCTGCGACGTCGCCAGGAGACAGCAGTTCCATAGCATCCTCAAGAACGTGAGTATATCGTTTGGTCGACGAGTGCGTTTTTTACGACGATTTCTCCGTGGCTTCGGTGCTGGTGTGCGAAGATTCGGGGTGATAACGTCTTGGATGATAAGTAGCTTGTCATTATTCGGGGAAATAAGTCATACAAGGATCTGCGGACCTCAGATTGTGTTGACGCCAAATCCATCGGTCGCGTTTAACGAGGATACTCGTGCTGAATCTATCGCGGCATCGTGGAAACAGTGACAATCCCGGCAATGCCATCGTACTCGTTAGCTAAACAAGCATCTACGGGGAGGTCATCTCCGAGGAAGCGTCAGCATTCGTTCGTCCACGTTTTCGACATTTTTAGGTTAAGTCCGCTCGTCGTCGTCTCTGCGAGTCAGACAAGTCCCTTGTCGGTGTGCCGCATTTATTGCTAGAGAGACCGCTGGAACTTTCGCGGACACTCGGCTGGGGGCCCGGCTGCACGTGCCGCTCAAATTTTCTACTCCGATCGGATGGGCTTGTGAAGTTCTCGAGATTTTCCAAGCCCCTTCGGGAGTTCTTATCTCAAAAGATAAGTCCTAGGGTCCGAGTTTTTTACGGAGCTCGCTTGCACGCCTTCTTGGTCTTTTTTTTGCTCAAAGAACGCGGGCGATGACGACTAACCTAAAAATAATACCATTTGCTCCTGTTCTACATCTTTTTCGACGAATATTACGGATGTATTTGTTTACGTAATAAATGAAAATTACAGCATGCCACTGTAGCTTATGAATGACAAGGGCTTTTAATAGGCCGATTATTTTACGGCAAATCCGAGGAAAAGAAACGTTAAAACGTCGATATGAGTAAATCTTATGAAAAATTGCACTATGTAGATGTCCGTTTGCTATCTTGATTGAGCTTTTTGATCGATTTAGATAGTTGTGGTAGGCAAATTTTGAAGGCAAGACTTCAATAAGTTTTACTGAAATAATTTTGCACACTTATCAATACTTACTGTCTCTGAAAGCAATAAACCGTATAGTAAGATATAAAGTCCAAAGTTCATTTCAAGTTATATCATTCTGTTGACAGAACTTTTTATACGAAATATGAATTAGCTTTCAAAAAATTAAAGTTAAATGAGTATTTGAAAAAAAATGTATGATCTTTTTATTGAGTTTTAATTCAATAAAATTCTTCGCAGTTTTAGAGAATAATAATACAATCAGATAGAATTTTACAAACATCCGTACAAATTAAATGTTATATTCATTAAAGTTATGCAATTAATTTCATCAATTAATATTCGATTTATGTGCTTGTGTAGGCAGCTGCACCATCAATTGTTTTTCCGCAACGAAATGATTTGCAGCAGTACCGTTTCAAGTGAGTACGAAATTTTATTTTCATAACAGTTTATAATTAATCAATAGAGTTGGCAGATAAAAAACCTTGTGTAATTTTGTGTAACAACGTTAAAGTGACGTTTATATAACGTCATAAAAGGATTGATCAAAGTTTGAGGTTATGTTGTCTTACACCATGTAGACAGAGTAATGATGTGTACTTATATAGTAATTATATTCTGCATCACAGTGTATTATAAAATATTTAAAAAAAAAATCTTTCTCTAATTAATTTTATTTTATTTCTACAGGTCGGAAGGAGTTAAGGGAGCAGTCATCGGTATCGATCTTGGAACCACATTCTCGTGTGTTGCCGTTATGGAAGGAAAGCAACCTAAAGTCATTGAAAATGCAGAAGGCTCAAGAACCACACCTTCTTACGTTGCTTTTACAAAAGGTTTGTAAAAACATTTTTGTATTTCTATCAAACAATCAACATTTTTGTATAATCAATAATTAAACATATACATTTTTTTCCTTTTCATAGAGGGAGAACGGTTAGTTGGTATGCCAGCTAAACGACAGGCCGTTACAAATTCAGCAAATACTTTTTATGCTACCAAGCGTCTTATTGGTAGAAAATTTGAAGATCCAGAAGTTAAGAAAGACATGTAAGTTGATAGTTATTGAAAAAATCAAATGTACGTAGTATCTTTTCTAACGAATCTTTTTTTTGTTATAGGAAAACCGTGTCTTACAAAATCGTACGTGCATCAAACGGAGATGCATGGGTACAAGGAAGCGATGGAAAAATGTACTCTCCGAGTCAAATTGGAGCATTTGTTCTTATGAAAATGAAAGAAACTGCTGAGGGTTATTTGAGCACGCCCGTTAAAAATGCCGTTATCACCGTCCCAGCTTACTTCAACGACTCTCAGAGGCAGGCCACTAAGGATGCCGGACAAATTGCTGGATTAAACGTTCTTAGAGTAATAAACGAACCTACAGCAGCTGCTCTTGCCTATGGAATGGATAAAACTGAAGATAGAATGTAAGAAAACTTATAAGCTTTCTCTTTGACACAGCTTGATTTTTTTATCAATTGTATGAACTTATTTGAATATTTTAACGTTGCAGTATTGCCGTCTACGATTTGGGTGGTGGTACCTTCGATATCTCCATTTTGGAAATCCAGAAAGGAGTCTTTGAAGTCAAGTCTACCAACGGAGACACGTTCTTGGGAGGTGAAGATTTCGACAATGCATTGGTCAACTACCTTGCTAACGAATTCAAGAAAGACGTAAGCATTTGAACAAATAAGCCTCTATTAGATCAAAGTTCCAATTGAAAGAAATGTATTAATGTTATTTTTAATTTTAATTTTCAGCAAGGTATTGATGTAGCCAAGGATGCAATGGCTATGCAGCGTTTGAAGGAAGCTGCTGAGAAGGCAAAGATCGAATTGTCCAGCTCTCAGCAGACTGATATCAACCTTCCTTACCTCACAATGGATGCTAGTGGTCCCAAACATCTTAACCTTAAGCTCTCTAGAAGTAAATTTGAGGCCCTCGTCTCTGATCTCATCAAGCGTACGATTCAGCCTTGCCAGAAAGCTCTTACTGACGCCGAGGTATCGAAGTCCGATATCGGGGAAGTTTTGCTCGTCGGTGGAATGACCCGTGTACCCAAGGTACAGCAAACTGTACAGGAAATCTTTGGTCGCCAGCCATCGAGAGCTGTGAATCCCGATGAAGCTGTTGCCGTTGGCGCTGCTGTCCAAGGTGGAGTCTTGGCTGGAGATGTTACTGATGTGCTACTGCTCGATGTTACTCCACTTTCTCTTGGTAAGTAGAATGATTTTCACCCAACTGAGATTATATTGAAATAGCATTAAAATGTTTTTCATACGTTTACTCAATTACACGACATAACGAAACATACAATGATGCACGACTAATCTTCTCTCTGAAACTAAGAGGATGACAACTATCGATCTGAGTTATTGAAAAATAATAAAATAATTAGATACTATTTGAGTTTTAAACATCGTTTAATTCATAAATACGATATTCTTATTTGCAGGTATCGAAACCTTGGGTGGAGTGTTCACAAGACTGATCACACGTAACACAACCATTCCTACAAAGAAAAGTCAAGTATTCTCGACCGCTGCTGATGGGCAGACTCAGGTCGAAATTAAGGTCCACCAGGGTGAGCGTGAAATGGCCAATGACAACAAGCTTTTGGGACAGTTCACTCTTGTTGGAATCCCACCTGCACCTAGAGGAGTTCCACAAATCGAAGTTACATTCGACATCGACGCCAACGGAATTGTACATGTATCTGCCAGAGATAAAGGAACTGGAAAGGAACAACAAAGTAAGTCTTGATTGAAAATTATATTTAAACATAGCATTATTTTTCTATAAAATTACTTTAATTCAAATCATAACAATTATTCCAATGATGTTTATATTTTTCGTCTCTCAAAATTGCATTATGTTATGCATTAAGTGTGGACAAAATTTACTGAGTAAATTTAACTGAAAAAATTGAATGCACAAACTACCATTATTTGTAAAATTAATGATTTTCAACGTTTTATTTTAGTCGTTATCCAGTCCAGCGGTGGTTTGAGCAAGGACGAGATTGAAAACATGGTCAAGAACGCCGAACAATACGCCAAGGAAGACAGGATAAAGAAAGAAAGAGTAGAGGCGGTTAACCAAGCTGAAGGTATTGTTCATGACACTGAAGCTAAGATGGAAGAGTTCAAGGCTCAGCTTCCACAAGGCGAGGTATATATACAGCACAGTTCTGATATTGCGCTATTATTTAGCAATCCAAATATTAATTATGTATTTCATGAATTCGTAGTGTGACAAGCTGAGGGAACAAGTTTCTAAAATGAAGGAAACTTTGGCCAAGAAAGATGAAACCGACCCCGAGGAGATCAAGAAACAGACAAACGAACTCCAACAGGCCAGCCTGAAGCTCTTCGAGATGGCTTACAAGAAGGTGAGGATATGATTATTAAAATTATTTTTAAGTTGCAAATTGACTATTTACAATGATGCTTATATTTTTCGTCTCTCAATGTTACATTAATAAAATAAATGTCGCATATGTGGACACAATTTACTGAGTTAATTTTAATGCGAATAATATCTATTCTTATGGTACTTTTAGTAATATTTTGCTGAGTGATGTCAATTTTATTACAGATGGCTGCTGAGCGTGAAGGAAATCAACAACAAACGCAGGAGCAGCAACCTGAGGGTGAAGAAAAGAAGAAGGAAGAGAAGAACTAAATGTAATTATAGTTTAAGTTATTTGTAATTAAGATTGTTACGTAATAATAAATTTGTAAATTTTTTGTTATATATATGGGATCCAATTTTTATATTAATTTGTGCAATTTCTTTTCAAGAAATGGACATCCATCTCGTGTGGTGAGCTGACACAAAATTACTACCCGCCATCGCGTCAACGTTCATAATCGAAAATTGAATTGTGTTAGAATTTTTAATACTTGGTAATTGCTTTGTAAAACAATTGGCAAGTATTGCAGAAAAGCATTTAAAATCTCGATCACCGAATATTAGTACGTTAAAGATCAAACATTATTAATTTCAGTTTTAAAAACCATGATAAATCGAGGATAGGGTTCAATCGATGTTATTGAAATATGTTTTTCGGTGGCCAGTGAGTAATCTGACGTATCACGTCATGTTTTAATGTACGCGAGTCTTGACTCGTAAACATAATTTTGTATATTAAGTCAGAAAGCTTAGGATTTGTTTATTCTTTTGGTCTTGTGATATGCTTCATACATTTTTTATCTTCATGCACTGACGCTGCAATAGATCATATAGGTTAAAAATGCTGTTAACCACTTTATGCGTGGTTTTATTTTAAGCCAAAGGTCGTCGTATTACCCTCTTAAATTAAGGGGCTGTAACATAAGTGAGCTTGCATGTAATTGATAAATTTAACTTCACAAGATTTCTGACTTGACGTTATATACGGAAAACTCACGCTTAATCAGCTGGCTAAAGAGTAAAACATAAGTTCCATTCATCGATAAGTTAGAATGCTTTAAAAGAAAAAGAGAATCGATATGTAAATTGTGTACATATGCGCTCGTGTGCTTTACAAACGATCATGTAGGATTATAAGTCCCGCATTGACTCGAGAATGATACTTTTTAAGAATTATTAACCCGTTTCGGTTGTCGGATCAGGAAGTTAGAAATTGAAGATGCCTCAAAAATAACCCAGTGTTTTGGATTTTCACCGCTGTAGTTCCAAAAAAATTGCTATTCCGCATTTCTTTTTAATCGACAGCGGTTGTACGATTGCATACCGTATGAATGCGAAAAAAGTAAGTGAAAGTGAGATGTAGTATGAGTTTCATAGAACAGATATAATTATTTAGTGTAAGACGAATACAAATTATATGTAGATTAATATAAGTAACAATAATACGTTAAAAACTGTAAACCGTATTTTACTACACCCAAATTTTTTATTTGAAAAGCCATCCCAAGTTGTACTTTATATGTTTCTGTCGTGTTTGTTCAATAAAACTATTTAAAAATTAGAATGTATCTATGTGATTATTCACCCTAAAAAACTTACAGTCCCAACACAAGCATTCTTTATGATTTTGGTTATTTATATTTCGTTTTGAGTAAAATTTATTGTTGTGACCGAGCCTGAACGTTGCGCGATTCGAACACCATGAATCGCGCATAGCTACCCTTAGCAACGAGATCAATGACGTCGCGGATGTTGTTGTTTAGTTAGAGACTGATTGTGACAGCTGCTGAGAGCAGACGTATTCTACGTATTAAATAAAGAGTCTGAGTTTATGTGTTCTTTTATAAATAGTGTGTACTTATTTGTGTGAATTGACCCGGACATAACATTTTGGGGGCTCGTCCGAGATAATTTATTCAAACACCATGAACGCCGAATTGGATTTTTGGTTATGGATTGCCTCACGGATTGATGAACAAGAAACGCATCCTGTTGTACGTAGTATCAGAGAGAAAGCTATCATGGAAATCGCGAAGGTAGATCAATTTAGGAAAGAAACTGAGACAAGAATAGAACCGCTTGAGACGGAAGTGAACGATCAAGAATTGGTCGAAAAAATACTCTCAAGAACTGATCTGCAAACTGAGCAACTACAGAATGAAGAATTAGCAAGGCAATATCATTCAAGCTTGCTGCTCATAAACGGCTGTGTCGATTTGCTTGAAAAGCAAAAGGATCTTCAACTACAATTTAAACAGCTAAGTCAATTGAACACATACATCACAAACACAGACATAGACACAGACATAATCACTGAAGGGTCAATTTTTGATGAATCGAATTTAGTTGATACACATTTGATACATGTCAAGAAGGAATTAGAATTACCATCTAACAACACAGTTAAACACCAGAATGTGTCATCGATGAATGCCGCTGTTGATGACACTATTCTAAAACTACATAGACGTGGAGATACACTTAAAAAGATCAAAAAGACAGATTTAGATTATTTCCAAAATTCTATGAGTTTGACAAAGAAAGATGCGATACTGCAGATGTTGGGTTCGTTCCGTTTCAGACCAGCAAAATCCGGTTCGAAAGGTTTATTGAGTGAGATGTCGTCGCTCACATCTTTGCCGTTCGATGGAGGAGGTCGGATACGAATGATGACATCATGCACATCCACGCCGTTCGATGGAGGAGGCTGTTCCTGTAATGACACGTACCAACAACGACGAAAGATCCTGATTAAGACATTTCACCCGATTGAGACGCATCAACCCGAATGTGACCGAATCAAACCGATTTATGAAGACTACTCTGCTCACGGTTCTTTTGAACCATGGTTTTTCCCGTGAGCGTGAAGGTGAATACCGGAGTAGGGACTTGAGGAGAGGTTCCATGGCATGCCAACTCTCCACTCATGTCCGAAGGATGAATTTGAATGTGTTCGATTGAATTCAACCGTTTAAAGCTTGGATTCATGAAAGAGATTAGTCTTTTATTCCTGTAAGTGGTGATTGGAGTCCGCATCTGTAAACGCCGCTCGGTAACTTGACGCCTAGTATGGGTCAAGGTAGAGGACGTTGATGGGATCCTGTAAGTCATCATTGGAATAAGAAGAGGATTGTTTTCAAGAGACGGGTCCGTCTTAGTCCTGTTAAGTGATGATGGGAATGGCATCTGTAAGCATTGCTCGGTAACTTGATGCCTAAGATGGGTCAAGGTAGAGGATGTTGATGTCAGTTCCTGTAAGTCATCATTGGATTGTAAGAGGATCAACCCGCTTGAAGGATGGATGGTTATGATTGTCTGGACGACAATCTGAAAAGAAGAGGGCAATGTTGTGACCGAGCCTGAACGTTGCGCGATTTTAACACCATGAATCGCGCATAGCTACCCTTAGCAACGAGATCAATGACGTCGCGGATGTTGTTGTTCATTTAGAGACTGATTGTGACAGCTGCTGAGAGAAGACGTATTCTACGTATTAAATAAAGAGTCTGAGTTTATGTGTTCTTTTATAAATAGTGTGTACTTATTTGTGTGAATTGACCCGGACATAACAATATCGTCGTTAAGTGACTTTGCATTTTAAATGACGATTTCATTTTACTTTTCAAGAGAACAAGCTCGTTTTTCTATGACACTGAACTTGAAATGTCTGGTCTTTATACTACACGTTTCAATATCTTCATTAGAAAAGAGAGAGAGAGAGAGAGAGAGAGAGAGAGAGAGAGAGAGAGAGAGAGAGAGAGAGGGGAAAGCGTAGAACAAGTACCTAGTTTAACTACTCTACTTCAGTTTTTAATTGATACACCTAAAAGGATGTCATAGCAAAACCTGACGTTACTTACCATAAATGATGAGATACTTCAAAGCCGAGTGATTGGAAAGTAGGGTACAGAATCAAGTTTCTACAATTGAATGCTTAACATGATCAAGGAAAGGTTCATATAGTTGAAGTTTTATAGCTACAAGGAATTAATGTATTCAGAAGCGCTATAGCTCTATTTCATTATTATAAGTATATATTTCATAAATTAAAAAAATAGTACAAAAATTGAGAAAAGCCTATAGCTGACCAAAGTAGGTAATGCTTTTGAATCGACAATGGCCAAATAATAAATAGCTATAGTTTTGCGAACCGACTGTTTTAGAAACGACCACTATAGACTTTATAATGCTGAGATTAACGCAAAGAGCATATCTATTCTTGATCTCATTAAAGCAAAGTTTTTTCTGGCTATGGTACTATTTTTTACGTTATAGGTTCCACATTGACTGGCTGAGTCCTTGATGCGCTCTTTATACGTGATTATGTTTTTCTCGTGTTATGTTGGAAGGTATTTTTTAAAAACGGCATTGAGTCGAATGCACTTTAACTGATTTCTATGATTTGCGAAAGTTGGTTGATAGAAATCTACACGAAATTCAGTCCTTGCTGTTAGCGCCTGCAGTAGCCGATTAATAAACTTTACTCGATCTGTAGGCATATAACTGCAAGCATATAGTAATTGAAATATAATAAGTACAGGTATAATATGTATGGTTTTTAATAGAAGAAAGACATCGGTTTACGTGCAAATATTTATTTATTAAAAGGATGGCTAATCACCTTGACAAACACAAGTTTTGGGAGTCGGACAAGCAGCAGAGTGGGGGATGTTGAAGCGCGCGCGGGCTCTCGTTATATACCTATATAGGGGTTTAGTTGGCGAGCCGACAACGCGCTGACCGACTCGCGCGGATCCTTCGCCGCGACACACTTTGCTTACGTGTTAATCAGCCGCGAGTTCGAGTAAGAGGCTAATTTAGACTTTTGTTTATCGGTCGTTCTACCTCTTGGATGCGCAAGCGGAAGAGTTCGCAGGTTCAATTCCTGCATGGAGCTAATAAGATCCAAACTCTCGAATCCTGCCTCGCAATTAGTTTCTTCGAGTGTATGCCAAAGATTAATCGTAAGCTGTAAATAATTCGCACAACAATAGCTAATAAGCCTGTGATAACAATGCGCGTCCGCGGGTAACGGTGTGGAAGAGGAGGGATTAAGGTATGGAGGAGCCCGATCTCCGATTCCCACCCCCCCTGGGCGTTGACAATGTTGCAAGAGGCCGGGTACGATTAAGGGTGAAAGCAGCCTGTGCAAGAACATTGAAAATAAGAGGTCCTGGCCAAACTTTTTGATTTTTTCGGCTCCGTGGTATCTTTACACACAGCGATGAGAACGCAGTAGCGCAGAGGTTTTCCAGATGTTTAGTTGCCGCAGAGATCAGCGTATTCTCGCGGAAGCCAACGATCTGCAAAATGCAAAATATATATTTATGGTTAAATTGTTGATGGACACTTGGAAAAATTTGAAACGTTTCGAGGGAATAAAATAATGCCGTCATTATATTTAAAATTGATATGAAAAAGAACACAGATACAGTTATGAGTTTACTTTCCAAAAAATATACGTTTCAGCTGTAGATTGCATTTCTTATATGATTGCATAAAATGTTGCATTTGGAGAGTTTATCGTTGTAATCTTTTTTGTAAGTAAATGGTTTTGCAGTATGAATGGCCTTAGTCTGTAAGAGACGTGATTTTTAAAATAGAAATAGTGCAAGTGCTTCAAATTCTACTTCGACATGGTTTATTCATAAATTAATAGCCAAGTTACTAGTACAGAGCGAAAGCTATGCAATCAACTTATCAGTATAAATGAAAATATTAAAAAATTACTTACCAAATTGATTAGCAGCAGGGTGCTATAAAAATGATGCAGCGACGTCGAAAAGTACAACGTCGAAAGGTAGTCCGACAGGCAGGCTGTGCAGTGCAGTAAGATGCAAGTACAGCCTGCCTCGGACTACCGAGCACTGATTTACTAGCTGGACGTCACCCATTTATGCTTCATGCTGCAGCTGCATGTGTTGGAAATTCGGAAAAGGTGCTGATGGATGGCTAAATGGCGGGGGCGAGTGTCCGTCCTTCCGAGGATGCACATTGTTTCAAGTTACAATAGCGCAGCTGTACCGCACGCAGGTATAGAGCTGACTGAATATTTCCACAATTTGGTAAAATGCACATTGAGTTGAAGCAGTTTAGAATTTTTTATGGAACAAAGCTTGCTAAGGGTTGTATTTTATGTCTGAAATTTACCTCGCGAATTCCTGTATCTACGTTTAGCATAGACCACCAACACACCTGAATTAATAAATTAAGAAATGGTAAAAATGTATAGCTATTGAAGACATTTGTCAATCGCAAAGGTGTCGATAAAAGCAATACCTTCTTTCATAAGTCCACTCATATAGGCTGCTATACATGCAAATGACCCACGCGCTCTGTTTACGTTTGAGACGTACACAATAAGCATAAGGACTATTTGAATGTGAAAAGAATAATCCAGAAATGGGTGAATCGTCTAAAGCCTTGTGCTGACGACGAATTAGTTTAGGTTCAAATCGCGGTATAGATTTGTTAAACTTTTTCTTTTAAATATTTAAACAAATTTTCAAAAACGATAATTCTAGTCCAACAGTCATCACCATTTTATGATAGCCGCGTGTTTTCGAGCACACGTGAATTATTAAACTTGATGACTGTGAACTTGATGTTATCAACTTTAATTGATGAGTAAATGGTTGTCCGCCTAAAGTCACGCTAAGCAATGCATACTATAATATGAGCGGCTCATATTGGCCAGCCATACGAAGAAAGCAACTTTTTTATTACAGGGGAGAACTGCGATTCTTCCGAAATCAGTGATGGAACTTTTTATAAATATATTTTTTAACGCATTCCAATCAAACAGTCACCGAATCCATGCCTCTAATTTAGAGCAAAGCAGAGTTAAAAAAAGTAGTTTTCTGAACTGTAGCATCATCGTGACAATATCCTTTCGGTGCGGCACTTGCATGTGCCCTTGATGCGCTCGCTTTACTATGCTTTTGCTTTTCTCTTGTTTCGCTTTGAAATTTTGATCGAATCTGCTCGTTCGTCACTATTATTTTTGTAAATCATGTAATCAATGTTTAAAACAATCATAGCGATTGAAAAGCATTTCCATGATATGAGGTGAACGTAAGTATAGGAAAGGTAAGGTTGTATTGAGTCAATAACACAGTTAAATTTTGCTGCAGTTTAACATTTATTCAAAAAACAGTTGATCTGAAATAGCCAACGTCGCTTTATATAAACACACGAGATCGGGAGTCGGACAAGCGGCAGAGTGGGGATGCCGAAGCGCGGCGCGGGGCCTCGCGCGACTCGCAGAGCTCGGTGTAGCAGACAGCGCGCTGACCGTCTTCGCCGCGACACTCGATGTTTACGTATCAATCACAGCTGCGAGTTCGAACAAGAGGCTTATTTTGACTTTTGTTGATCGGTCGGGCGCGGCTAAGTGGAGTAAATCCTCACACCTCTTAAATGCGCAAGCGGAAGAGTTGCAGGTTCAATTCCTGCATGGAGCTTTCAACTTTCGGTTTCCGGCCGTTCAAGTCTTCCAAACCAATAGTGCCTTAATTTCCGTCTTCCAAACCACAAAAAACACCAAACTAAGTGCCTTAAACAAATCACAACTGTCTTCCATATCCCTCAACGCCAGGTAAGGGCTCTGGAAAGGGAGGGGCGGGGAGCGGTCACCACTCTCCAATTCCAGCCCCCCTGGCGTTTCCATGGTCGGTTCCGGAAGGGCTCTGTAGCTTAATGGAAAAAGCATCCGCCGCAAGAACAATTTAATGAGAGGTCCTGGCCAAACTTTTTGATTTTCTTGCTTTTGACTTATTTTCGCAATAAGAACGAACGCCGCGCAGCAGTTGTCCAGATTTTTAGATGGGGGAAATATCGGTGTATCACGGAAATTAAGGCTCTGCAAAATAAAAAATACATTTTTATCGTTAAAATGACTAGAGTAATTCCGTTATTTTGTTTAAAATGAACATCAGTTGATAGAAGAAGATTTAATTTAACGATAAAAAGGCACGGATCAAGCTGTAAATCTAGTCACAAAAAAGTATACGTTTTAACTACACTGCATTCGTTATAGTTGCACAAAAGTTCTATTTTGAGATCTCATTATCGCTGGAGATTTTGTTTTTAGACAGCACGCGGTTTCACTGATATTTTAGTTTGAGAATATTTTAAGCAATAACTTTCAACTTTACTGTGATACTATGATTCGTTTGAAAGCCAATGTTCATTTTAATGAAGCAAAAGCGCTACGATTTTTTGGACGAACGAGCAGTGCAAATAAGAATATTCAAAGTTTATTCACCAAATTGAATAGCAGCGGGATGGCCGTGTTCATGAAAATGATGCAGCGACGTCGTAAACTGCAGCGTCGAGATGTTGAAAGTTGGTCGAGCAAGCGGTAGTCCGACAGGCAGGCTGTGCAGTGCAATATGCAAGCACAGCCTGCCTCGGACTACCGAGTACTGATTTTCTAGGCGCTGGACGTCTCCCATTTATACCCCATCCTGCAGCCAGCTGCACGTGTTGGAAATTTGGAAAAGGCGCAGATGGATAGCTAAATGGCGGGGGCAAGCATCTGTCCTTCCGAGGATGCACATAACTTTCAATAGCGCAGCTGTACCGCACGCAGGGATATAGAGCTGAACGAATATTTCTACAACTCGGGAAATTTATATAAATTGACAAATCTCACAATTTTTGTGAAGAACTTGTTATATTTTACTTAAAATTCACAAGTATCCAAAGAACTCTTGTTTGTGAACAATATTATTGAGAAAGTAAACCATTAACACATCTGAATATATAACTTTATTATGAAATCAATCGATTTTCAGTGAACATGTAAATCGCAAAGTTGTCGATAAAAGCAATACCTTCTCTCATAAGTCCACTCATATAGGCTGCTATACACGCAAGTGACCCCCGCTGTCTGTTTACGTTTGAGACGTACACAATAAGCATAAGGACTGTTTGAATGTGAAAAGTAAAATCCAGAAATGGGTGAATGGTCTAAAGCATAGTGCTGACGATGAATTAGTTTAAGTTCAAATCGAGGTATAGATTTAAAAAAATTTTTTTTTTATTATTTAAACAAATTTTTAACAACGGTAATTCTAGTCCAACTGTCCATATTATCCCCGCATAATATTGAGCGCGAATCAAGCGTTGTACTTGAAGTACTTTTAATTTCGTGTGCTCGATGTTGTCAACTTTAAAATTTAATGTTGAATGAGTTGTGATGCGCTAGCCACGCTATAGGCAGCGCTGTATGCAAGCCCCCTTACTGCGACGGTATGCAGTAAGCTATACGCGTTTCGAAAATTCGCTTGAGTTTCGGGACAATGATGAAGATAAATTTTTCTCGGAGTTATTACTTTCAAGGATGCATATTGTTTCAACTTGCAGCGCAGGTATAAGGATGCGGGTACCTATACTGTTGCCGTATTATTTATTACACTCATGGCAATATAATAAATAATGCTGTTGACTTTCAGATGAAAATTCTGCGTCCGAATTATTTAACATTAAAATTGATTTTGAAAAATCAATTAAAATTGAACTCGCACGTATCGAAAAAAATTTGGAGGCGGCATCGTTGAAGTCGTTATAAGTACCCCGCAACGTTAAATTTTCGGTGCCTTAACGTAATATTCGTTACGACTTTCTACCGGCTAATAATTATATTCTATTTCTCATACACTTTTTTTAGTACAAGGCTTAAAATTTAACATTATGCTCTATACGATATAGAGTTTATTTTTTGTACTATTCTGTAAAGAATCGCGTCAATTTTATTAGAGCTAATTTTCCGGCGAATTTTCTCCAACGACCAATCTGTTAAAAATCATTACTTCGGCTAATCGACTGTCGACTACTGCACTCTAAATAATAACAACAATCCCATTGATCTAGTTCACTTACACTATAATACCTGCCTGCGCCGCTAATCCTTTCGTTCCTCTCGATCCTGCGCGAATCCTTTCACCCGCTGGCACTGCCCAGGCCTCGATTATACATCTATACGTATGTACGGCCTGCTTTCGCCAAAATTTTTCTAGCGATCCGGAAATCAATGCCGCTCGACAATACACGGAAGCCGACTACCGATTTTTTTTTCTATGGCGCTCATATCTATTGTCTTGCTGCATGAGTGATTGTCCGTGCATTCACTCGTGCTGCGGTGCGGGATACAGACATCGGGCTGAAATGACTTTGCTGCAATTGCATGACAAATTATTTATCCTTTGTTGATAATTGATGTCTACGATGCTTGGTGGACGATCTTGTAAAAATGATCTTTATTGGAAACCTCGTTTTTTTCTTAATTTATAGGAGTTTAACCGAGATACTGTTCGCTAAACGACAGTTTCAGCTGATGGTTTACATAACTTCGACGGTATCAAAGATATAAATGTGCGGTTTGCGCGCTATAAATATTTCAAGGCACTCGGTCAAGTTCGAGTTCACAAAGTAGCGCGTTGTTTATACAAAATTTTCACTATTCTTACATTTTTTTACCATCGTATAGTTAGTTGTAAGCGCAGCATTAAGTATCTTATCTGAAACGCGAAATCTGGAAATATGATGGTTATACCTTCACGAGAAAGCTTCCGAGCGGCGCAAGTATACGTACAACGAAATGGCCACCACAAATCCCCTGAAATAAATGAATCTCACTCCCAAAGAGCTCCCCAGAGTCACGCAAAGGAATAAAAAAGCGGGCCTTAACAAGGACTTATCAGTTCGTCCTACAGGCGTACACTTGACACTCCCTCCACGACGAGTCGTCGACACCCGAGACGATCGAAGCGGCTCTGTGATACACTCGTGAATCGAGCGATACAGCCAACGCACACAGAAGTCAATTCTGTATCACCGAGAGACAGATCGTGACACGTAGAACGAGGCTCGACTCTCGGTTCAACGAACCCCAACAACGTCCGCTCGGCTGATCGCGGGGGGAGGGAAGAAAAAGATACCGATCGCCCGCAGTGAAGGCGATCTTACACAAAGTCGGAAGTAAGCGTGCTTTCTTCCATCAAACATCGAGAGGAGAGATGCCGGTGAAGGTCCTCGTATATAAGCCGCCTCGACGGCGCCGATATTTCCAGTTTGTCTTTCCTCACCTACGCTGAAATCCCTACGATTGTCACTGCTGTGTCTGTCGATTCTTGTAGCTGCTGTTATCGCCCTTTTTTGGACAGGAGCATGATACGAATAGTAAGGCGCTTCGGCGTATTCGGTATGCGGAAGTGTCGGATTAATCGTGGATCTATGGGTTTTGGATGCTCGAAGTATAGATTAATATAATTGCTGATTTGTATAGACCGGTTCAGCGGTGACAATGGTGCATTAGTGGACGACCTTTGCGGCGATTTTGATCGGGAGCCTTGAAGTGTTAAGGATCGTACTCTGTACAGTGTTTTCACAATTTGAATATTGATCGGGTCGCGGAAAAAGGTCTTGGTGCTTGAGTACAACAAACAAACGCATTTCATTTTACTTTAAAATTTTAATCGCATCTATATTTTTATATTATACAGCGAATGTCACATCGTACGATTTGAATACCAGTCTTCATTAATAACTCACACTTTTTAAAACAAGAAATCGATTTTACAGCTAGCATTGGTGGCGGCCTTGGCCGTGACAACAACGAGGGCGTCGCATCAATTCTCGTATGGCAACGGACCCCTTTATCCGATTCAGGCGAGGTTGATCTCACAGTCTGTGCATCTGAACGAAGTGCCGACAAAAATCATCAAAATCACCAAGACGGTCGCAGTCAAGGTCCCCGTGCCGTATCCTGTAAAGGTCAGTGTTCGCTTTTTGTTTTGAACGGCGCCTCTGCGCTTTTTTGCTGTATAATTAGATGGGTCGATAAATTTACATCCTCGCATTTAACTTACGAGAATCCACTTTCGATGCGGGATTTTTTTACCGAACGATCGTAACAGCAGAATACAATTAATCACGCATCGATGAATAAATCAACTTTAAATCAAGCTATAGAACAGTATGTTGTAAAACCTAACTTGCAGATTCCGCACCATATACCGGTGCCAGTACCGGTAAACCACCCGATCGCGGTACCCGTTCCTCAGATAGTGAAAGTTCCGCATCACGTGCCAGTGGAAGTCGAGAAGCCGGTCCCGGTGGAGCTTCCTCAACAGGTACCGCTCTACCTGACCAAGACGCTGGCTCTGCCTCATCCGGTTCCGGTGCCCCAGCCCGTGGCCATCAACAGGCCGGTCTACTACCCGGTGCCTCACCCGGTGCCTTATCCCGCTCATCACGACGATCATCACCATCACCACCGTCACCACGCTCACCACGGCGATCACGGACATTCGGTGAGTTTGTCGCTTCCGTTTACGATCGAGAGATGCATCGTAGCTACAAATATGGTGACCATCTCATTAGTGCACTTGCGCAATCGAGAAAAACGAGCAATTGCGCGGTACTGCGAATCACTAGGGAATGCAGGATTTCAGTTCCTATTGAAATATTCTTTTTTTTAAATATCAACTCTATATAAGATAGATTAATCCATCGCGTCAAGAGTTTTTATATACTTGTTAGTCTGAACATGGCTTTCTCTGAATTTACAGTTTCATCACCATTGGAATCACTCTCCTTCACTGTATTCACATCCACAACAAGTATGATTTTTTTTTTAATAATAACACTTAATAATACTGCTTAATCGTTGCTATGGGTTTGAGAGAGTAATATTTAATACAAATACCTAAGACTAAGAATTTGAAAAACATATATCTAAATTTTAATTATTTGAATTGTTGCAAAAAACACTCAGTACGGTATACTTTAAAGCTTATTTGAATATATGAATTATTTAAAACATAAACGCACTACAGTTATGCCATAGAAAAAAGATATTCTTATCGCGTAACTCATTTTATCATCGATTAGATCTACATACAGTTCCGAGGAATTACTTATTTAAATAAGAGGATATAGGTATAGATCATATCACAAAAAAGTGCAACGTAACACCTAAAATTTTCAAATAGTTTCTCATCAAACGATTTCTACTACACAATTAACATAACGCAACTCCTATCCAATTCAAGTATAAAAATTAAATTTGAATAAGGTACCATCCAACATGGCGTATACATCAGGGCGCAGCGATCTTTCACACCTCGCCGTTAAACTCTCACGAAAATAGATTTAAAACATAAAACCATTGCATAACATAAAGTAATAATATTAAAAATATCATCATTCACGTTCACCGCGCATAAGTACATGCAACGAGACGTTTAAGTAACCTCTTCGATTTCAGCACGAAGTGCACGCTAGTCTCTACGCCAAGACGACAGACTTTGACGCAAAAGAAGGAGCCGAGAATGACGAAAACGCCGATGAGAAGGCGGAGAGTCAACAGGCAGCCGATACGCATCATGGGTACGGCTACTTCCGACCATCGCAACCGGATTACGGTTCTGAGCCCTAGGCTTTCGAGAGCGATATCAAAAAGCCGAGCATACAACTTTTCTACATTTATAATATCCAAATTGATTCCTGTCTAGATAAAAAAGTTTCACTGTGCCAAACAACTGAGTATCGTGGAAACGATTTTCCGATTTGAAAGCAGGTGTAAGAAATACATACTCATCATCTTCATAAATCGTATATTAGAATATCGTACAAAAGAAGATAAAGATAGTATTTTGTTTCGAAAGAGAATCCTGTTAAGTTTTTTCCTCTTCATTGTTGTTGATCCGCACTGTTATTATTGTTATTAAATAGATATGCCATAGCGTATTTTGTAAATATAAAAGTTTTTGTACAATAAAATACCTAAAAACATAATCTCAGCATCATTAATTACTACAACAGGTCGTTTATCATTCCGCCAGAAAAATGGCCCGTAACTACAATGTTGCCGAGTTTCCAGATAGTGCATTCCGAACACGTATAAATCATACGAGTTTTGTAACACGTAAACGTAGCCGATAATCCGAATTACCGCAAAAGGTACACACACACACACACACACACACACACGCACACGATATCCCGCGACTATCACTTCGGCGCCGAACGCTTAAACGCGGCTTATAATTTATTCGCGAAATTTATGTGCATCGCGCTTAGACGGCGCAAATTTTAATTGCGCGAAATGCAGCGATCCCGCGTAATTTACTCAGCCTCGGCAGAATCGAGAGAAGAAACGGTAGTAGAGAGAAAAAGAACGTGACTCGCGACCATTGGAGCGTGCAAAAGGAAAGCGAGAGGAAAAGTGACGCCGGGAGGAGCTTATAAAGTGCGCGTGGAACTCGTCTCGCGTGTGCACACGAGTATGCGATATATATATATATATATATATATATATATATATATATATATATCTATATATATATATATATATATATATATATATATAGGCGGGTCTCTATCATTCCCATGATCGAACGTGCGCGAATTACTCCCACGCTCTGCGCCTCGGGCTGGGCTGCCACAGGTGAATTTCGATCGATTCGGTCAGATAAGGGGTGAACGCGGTTTGTTGTGCGATCGCGGATAAGGAGATGTTATTGAGTCTCTCAGCTGTTTCTTTGATTCCCTAGTTCTCTTTCCGACGACTGTGTGTAGGATTGTTTTGATTCGTAAATGCTTGTGTTTTTCTTTTTTTGGTTACTCGTTATGCGCAGTCTGTTGTCGAACGAGTTTTCTCGTTTCAACCGACGAGGGCTGATTATTAGCTCAGTAAGCAAACCGTATGTTATAATTCGAGCCGCTTCCAAAATCCATATTCATATGCGCGCTGCAGCAGCGATGAAAGAAATTACGTACATATTTGGATATAGGACTGCTTTTATTTCGGGCCTTTGACATTCAGATTAATATAATACGTGTCCTTTGTGCCAAAATGCTGACCAGATGGGGGACATATTCCGCTGCAGCTGCATACAGCCTGCTCCGGCGAGTTTACATTACACGTATACTGGCTTACTATGTCAATTTTCACCTGGCTGCAGCTGGTATACGCGCGGCGTATCGAATTTGCTTTTCGATGTACCGAATTTCCGAGTAAAAATATTAATTTTTCTCGAGCGTTTTAGTTCTCTGTGTTTATTCGATTTACACGCTTGCGGGGGGCTCTGATTTGCCGCGAAGAGTAGCACAGTTCAGAAATGCCGCCAAGAGTGCCTCATAAGTAGCACAACTCATTTCACGCACGCTATAGACTAGCACAACACAAAATCTCCCGCAAAGACTAGCACAACTCAAATTTTAAACAATGAATTTCTATGAAAATTTTCCGATTTTTG
Source organism: Nasonia vitripennis (assembly GCF_009193385.2). Taxonomy (NCBI): domain Eukaryota; kingdom Metazoa; phylum Arthropoda; class Insecta; order Hymenoptera; family Pteromalidae; genus Nasonia; species Nasonia vitripennis. The sequence goes on along the minus strand of NC_045757.1, from coordinate 19,062,736 downwards.
CGAAACTGTCCCTAATGAACATTTTTAATTATTCACAATTTACAACTTTTAACCGAATTTAAAATTGTTTTCACAAATACAATAATTTTTTACAAACATTTTTATAAATTATTCACTTATTTTAGAAACCTTCTAAAATTTACGAAACCTTTTTAAACTTTGAGGTTTGTCTGTCTTTGTCCAAGGTTTCCATGAACTTAACCAACAAAATAACCCAATAGAAACGTAAAATACTCAGATTTTAAGTCCTCTCCTCTCTTAAAAAAGTGATGGGCTTTGTTGTGAAGCATTTAATTGAGAATCCTGGTACAAGAATTAAGGAACGCGAATCAGAAATACGGATTTTATTACATACTAGGAATGAAGGCGCGCTTCGCTCGCTCTTGATTCTATCTCTGTCTAATAACACTGGTAGAAAATCTACCATAAGTGCTGGGCGGCACACTAACATCTGCTAATATTTTATAAGCATGTAACATGTTACTAAATCCCTCAAAGCTATTTTTTAATAAATACATTAATAATGTACAATGTCGTCATCATTGGTTTGAATAGTGAATTTGAAGAAAAGTTCAGTATAAGAGTCAGTGGGTTTAAGTCTATCATTATACAATGCTCTTTGAATTGTAAAAAGGCTACTAGACAACTAAAATATGACACTGCCACTTCCTATTTTACCTAGAAATATTTAACCTAGATAATTCTGATTTAACTGTTTTCGTTCATATTTTCACATCAAGGCTCATACGAATTTTTTAATTGAGCAGGTCGAATTTCACTTGTAGCCAGTTACGCAGAAACTACTATCTCTAGCACATAATATTTCTGGTTTCTAGCATATTTTTTACATGGAGAAAGTGATAAATGTTTTGGCTTTTTTGTCAAGGTTTTAGGTAATTAGAATTTTGACTTTTAATAGTTGTGAGAGATTTTGAGACCGATACCTGTTTTTCCATTTTTGCATTTTTTCTCATTCGAAAACTAACAGGTCTAGAAAGCTCATATTTTGCATATAGATTTCTTTTGTGATCGTGGAAAGATATTTAAAGTTGAATCAACGTCAACTGAAATACTTTTGTGTTCGACTATAACGCCCATGATAATTATTTAGTCGTATAGCATGAGTTTGCATTCACATCAGTGTCGGAGTCGAAATCAGAAGTTTTTCAGTTAAGGTCGATTCAACTTTAAATTATCTTTTCACAATCACAAAAGAAATCTATATGCAAAATATGAGCTTTCTAGACCTGTTAGTTTTCGAATGAGAAAAAATGCAAAAATGGAGAAACAGGTATCGGTCTCAAAATCTCTCACAACTATTAAAAGTCAAAATTCTAATTACCTAAAACCTTGACAAAAAAGCCAAAACATTTATCACTTTCTCCATGTAAAAAATACGCTAGAAACTAGAAATATTATGTGCTAGAGTTAGTAGTTTCTGCGTAACAGGCTATAAGTAAAATTTGATTGCTCAATTAAAAAATTCGCATGAGTCTGGATGTGAAAATATGAACGAAAACAGTTAAATCAGAATCATCTAGGTTAAATATTTCTAGGTAACATCTCTAGTAGCCTTTTTACAATTCAAAGACTATAATGATAGACTTAAACTTACTGACTCGGATAGTGAACTTTTCTTTAAATTCATCTCTCAAACCTCACCGAGGGCGACTTTGGGCACAGAGACACAGTATATCTTCAAACTCTTTATTCTTTTAATTGAACTTCTCACTGATATTTAAAAAAAAAACTAAATAATATTCACACACTTTATTACTCCTTCAAATAGGGTTAGGGATAATACTACACACTCTTGTAATGATTAATTTTTACTAAAATTTCTTGCTAGTTATATTACATATATTTTATCTGTTATCAAGGTTTCCACATTTCATTTTAAACACCTAAAACATTTCTACCAGGGTTATGAGTTATCAGTGTTTTGAGGGTTATGAATTTAAAGCGCTGTTCTGATCACGTTGCCTAGGCAACCAACCAGCAACCAATCAGAATCACGTATTAAATGCTTCACAACAAAGGCCATCATTTTTTAAAGAGAGGAACCTACAAACGCTTCAAACTGTTGGCGCTAAGCAGGCAGCAAAATTTAAATGTTAATTATGACATGATAAGGAGTGCGCGAGGCGCACTTAAATTTCCTATAACATAAAGTCGCGAGTTGTGCTACTCTTGACCGAATTTCTGAACTGTGCTACTCTTCGCGGCAAATCGTGAGTTGTGCTAGTTTTCGTTTGAAAGTTTGAACTGTGCTAGTCTTCGTACGGAGCGACGTTATAAGCAGTTCGTTGACGTGTGTTAGCGTTGTTTAGAACAAGCACAGTTACAGGCCACGCAAGTTCGCATTTTCAGAGAAAAGCCCGCTTCGATCTGGAGAATACGCCGGTTCACAGGCGTATCCTCGAGTAATCGATCCATTAACAATAAATATCGCGCTCATCGCAGCTCTCACTCGCGCGATTCGAACTGCAATTACCAACGCCCATAAACAAAAAGCCAACCTTAAAGCGATCGAGCGCAAGTGCTCTACGCGTCTCATCTCACAATTTTCAGCAACGGTTGCCTGTTATACAGGCGCATTACGTACGGCAGAGCGGCGCGCCTGGCGCGTGGCAGCCCGCGGTCCTGTTTCGGCTTCTACGCAGGATCCGGTTTCGTATACGAGTATACTCTTACAGGCTCGCCGTCCCGCCCTTCGTTCACGCGCTCAGTTTAGCGGGATCGCGATTTAATCGATTTCTTATCGACGTCCTCTCTTATGAGTAATATGGGCCTTGATTCGAACTTGACGCGGTCTCGCTCTAATTAGAATGGGCTTTGGGCAAGCTTGGCAGAGACGAATGTTGTACGCGCCGGAGTCGAACGTGTTCCGGTGGCTTTAGGGTAAGCACGTAATTATCGAGCTGGGCGGCTCTAAAAGTGCACACGACCATTGATTTTGTGGATCGGCCGATTATTCATTCTGATATTTTAAGTTTTTTTTGCGTGCATAGCGATAGAGAGGTATCGAGGAATCGGTATAGACAATATAAGCAGTGGTACAATATTCATTGACAAAGGTATTTATTTAAAGGTGAGAATGATGAGGCCCCAGGTGTTGTACACAAAACGTAGAAAACTTGCATCTAACAAGAAGTAACAAGAAGCGAAGATGAGCGAGATCGTCGGAGTAGGTAATCGACTCGATTAAACACTTCGTCGACGTAATCAACAATAACCAATCCCCGCTGTGCGGATGGCTTCCTCGATTCTCGGCGTTTGGAAGAAAAATAAGCTCAGTGTACCAGTGAGCCAGCTGAAGAAGTCAGGCCCACCAACAGTGGCTCTCGATACTCCTCCCGATGCGTCCTTGTACCTCCAGAGTCCTTATCTTCCCTGCAGGCGAAACTCCATCGGGCGCAGTATCTATACTATGGCTGAATCGAGGCATACCTCCGCTGCTTCCTCATACACCGTTTACCAGGTGGTGTAGGCAGAGATTGGGTAAGCGTGGCTGTACTTCTCGTAGATGATGGGCTGAGCGTAGGGCACCGGGACGTGCTTGACCACGGGGACGGCGTAGGGAGCTGGCACGTGCTTGACCACTGGGTAAGGCACAGCAACTGGACGGTCGACCGGCACTGGGACGTGCTTGGTCACTTCGACGGGGTAGGGTCTGGGCACGTTGACGGCGACTGGGCGGTCTACTGGCACGGCGACCTGAGCAATGCGGAATGTTACGTTGGACAGTTATTGACGTGTGTTTGGAAGGCGCGAACCTATTGTGTACGGCGATTATTATTATTCAATTAACGGCCACCGCACGAGTACAACTGGTAATACGTGTATGCAAATACGCCGCGTTGATATTGCGATCTTTTTCACGGACTCGAGAAAATTACGCCCGCTCAAATGTAGCAAGGCCGCGCGAGGTTACTCAACCGAGGCGTACGGCGAGAAATGCACGCTTATTGTCGATTACTGACCTTCTGGATGACGGGGTAGGGCACGTGCTTCTCAACGGGCACAGCCACGGGATGGGGCACAGCGACGGGCACCTCCTTGGTGATGACGGTGTTGGTGTGGACGCCCTGGGTGTAGACGGTCGGAATGGCGAGGTGCGAGTAGGCGTAGGGGGAAGCGTAGCCGTAGCCGAGCTCCAGCAGTCCGCGCTTGTGCTTCTTTTCGTCGGTGACTTCCTCGGTCTTTTTCTCGAGCTGCGGCTCCTCCTCCACGTGCTTCTTCACTTCAACCTTCTCCTCCACCTGAGACACCTCGGCCAGGGCCAGAGCCACCAGGGCGAACAAGATCAATGCCTGGAATTTGTCGGGACAAGCGTTGAGTATTAGATCTCTCTTTAGAGTTTCGTTAAAAGAGTTTATAGTTACCTTAGCAATCATGTTGATCGGGATTCGAAAATTGCGGGCTGCTGCTGCTATCTGTGCGAAAAGCCTACGAAGATGCGACTGGCTTTGGGAGCGCGAGTCCGAGCTTTTATACGGGAGGAACCGCGGGGGTTTCGCGAGTAGGTCCGGTCCAATACCTGCTGCTGGTGGTGGCGAATCCAAAAGAGAAGAAGAATTCGCCGGGCCCCGCCGAAAATCCGACGGCTATACTTGTGTCGCTTTCTATTCGCAAACTCGCTCCGCAGTCCACCTATGACGGTGTGTGCTGTAGTCGCCAGATATAAGCGTTTGGCGAATTGCGCGAGTTACGGCCGAGTTATGAATTTTTGACTTATTTTATTAGGCGAAGCCTTATAGGTTTTTTTCTCGTTAGATCGATCGTGAAATCGAGCCTGATGATCTCTGCCGTGTTGTCATAGTAAATATATTACATAAAATTACGTAGAACTCACGGTGCTGTAGCAAAAGAGCTTATACGCATCTTGAACCGAATTTTCTCGAATGTAAAAATAAAGTTCCAGTTCTTTCGTAGTTGGCACGCACGGTAACGGCAAGTTTCAAAACTTTTGCCAAAATGGTTTGTTGTGACACGAAGATTATGGGCTTTGTGTTATGTTCATGCATATTGTGAAATGGTCGTGGAATAAGTAGAGTATGAACGTAAAGATACTTTAAGATTGCGATAAAAATTTCAGAATTACAGAAGTCGTTCGTCATAGTTGTTACAAATCAAGGAACATTCTTCAGCTTGTACTTCATATGCGTTAAACGCTAACTTCACCAGCGAGAAGCTCATTCATTAAGACGCCTGCTTATCTGCATAAAACGAGTCTCATGATTTCGTTATCTCAATGAGAACGAAATTATGCAAGCATGCGAGCTCGCTAAGAAGCGTAAATGTAAAGGACGTATATATAAGTAACGAGCTCTCGCCGATGAGCGAGACAGTTAAATAGACGCGCGTGGTGAGATAATTCTCGCGTAATTGCTCTGTTAGCAGTGCTGTGTAAAAAGTATCGAAAATTCTTTGCACTGAATTACGCGATAATCGATAGTACGAGTGAAAAAAAACAAAAATGAATCGCCCCATTCCTCGTACTGCCACAAAGACGTATAAGCGCTATTTACGCGCGTTTCCTGAAAAAGATTAAAGCGCATAATCTACGGGAAATCGGTTTCACGCACATTGCATACACCTCCAAATCCCTTACCATAAGAACGCGGAAAAATGCGCATCGAAGCCGTCATTGTCGCTCGCGCCCATTCAAATCCGATATTTGCCTCCGACAAAAGCCTGTTCCTCGCAACGCCCCGATGTGCATACACAGTCGTTCCTTCTCATTCTCTTACTCGCATCAAAAGAAACATCGCCTCGAGAGGCCTGTAGCCGGACGGCCCGCAAACCGGATCCAACCGCAGCGGGCAGAAAGATCTGTCGAGGTTCTCCGCAAAACCTTCGAAAAGCCACCCTTCTCGCTCTTTCGTGTTGCTGCATTCCTCTCGGTGAAATTCACGAGAGAGAAAGAAGAGACACAGAACGTCAGCGAATGGTGTGTCCCTTTTGCTCGCGTGACACTATTACCTAAAGAGCGAAACTTGGACATTTCGCTCTCGGCTCTTTCTTTCCCTTTCGTTCGTCCTTTCTTCTCTCGTCCTGACACGCTCGCACCGGGGGGCATATTCTGCGCGTGTGATGTTGCCACGACGTCCGAGTTATATTCTGCGATGCAGTTTTTCGCGAGTTTCGAACCGGGTGCTGCAGCGGAGAGAACTTGTTTCGGTTCTGACTATCTTAGGATTTTTGTTCGGTCGACTGTGTCTTGAATCGGTGTGTGGTAAAACCGACTTTTCTATTTTCACTGATGTTTTACGTCGCGACATAAATCTGCGCGTTTCTCTGAATGTAAGTGATTTTTCTTCTCTAAAGTACGAATCATCCAAGAGGCCGAAATGCCCTCAGGGCTCTGCGCAAAGTATCACCGCAATACCCTTCCTAGCAGACAATGCTCGGAAGTCAAGCCTCTCTCGCCGCTGCCCGTTCATCACTCTCTACACAAGTCCGAAAATCGAGGGACGATCACACCCCTTGAACCTCGTCGACAATCATCCTGGCGAATTCCGAGACCTTGACAACGCCTCCGGGCAGTGCACTCTCTATGCTATCCACGACATAATGATTCTCTTTCGCAGAAAAACTATGCCCGCGTAATTGAGCACCTGTCCCGAGGGATCGGCGACGATGATCCTCTGCACTGCCCCCTCCGAGCGTAATGGCCCGTCTAGGCAGACCTGGCCCTTCATTATACTTTGGGACCCAATTAGCGCCGTTTCCTCGTGCCACTCAATTTCTCGCGAGGCGCCGACGACGATATTTTTTTTCTGAGTACAAGGGCGATTTGCGCTTTAGGAAAGTGCGATGTAAAGAGCGAGGATTCTGGAATTTTTCTCGAAGGCACCGGCGAATGGTTGCTCGTAATTTGTTGGCTGGATTTGACATTCTTTTGCGAATAAGTGGTGGGAGTGGCTCGAAAATTGAGTTGTAATTGTAGCTGGATAATACTGAGATTCGTGCACTAAGTATTGCACTTTAAGAACTGGTTATCGTTAAGCCGCGCGATTATACAGCTTTTAAAACGATGTGCCAACACTGCGGAAAAATTCCCATCATCAGAATATTATAGTCACACTAAATTTTCCAACATGGAATACATTCGCTTAATAGAGCCGTCCTTCGTAAACATTCATCCCAGACGACGGAAAACTATCGTCGACGAATCCCACAAGTGCATCTTTTAATTCCTCCTCCCAGTGATGTATGTGTTTGTCTCTCTTATCTCCTCTAGTTTTTCAAGCATTCCTCAGCTACGATCGAACATGAACTCTCGGGATCCCCCGTACGAAATCAGCTAGTTTTTATAGCCGCATAGATTCTCAACGGCCCGACGATCGTTAAATATAGAAGATTATGAGCGCATCATCGCAAGATTTAGATCTTGCACACACGTGTAGTGCAGCGCGTCTATAATATACACAAAAGCGTGTAACGGGATCGTCTCCTTCTACTCCTCGGAAATACATAAAACGGCGCGCATACGAAGCCAAAAAAAGTGCCAGCGGCGCATCGTTTGTTTGTTTTACATTACTGCGCGTCGACTACTATACTACGTCATCTACACGCGCGCGCGCGTTTTTCGGCGCTTAATTTAAATTGTAAATCCTTCATTAGGGAGGATTAGGCGGCAGCCGGCAGCGAAAAAGGGAGAGCATGCATTTGAATGTCGATTGTTGATCTAAATCTTGAAAAAGGCTTTTAAGCGAGCGCGCGAGCTCTCCCTTTTTTCGGCAATTTTACGCCTTATCTTACGGGCTTTTAGTGCTGTCTCGACGTTCGGCAACTAATGCACTTCTCGCAGGCGCGCGGAGCGACAAGGGCCGAGACCTTCGAAGCCCGAATTCGTTTGCACGCGTTGGTGTACGGCTATTTTGCTTAGAATTAAACTTGAACGTCTACTGCGGATGTGTTTTATGTAAAAGAGATGGTTCGGATTTCGGCTGTGAAAGCTTATGTTGGCCGGAGAGGAAGCGATCGATCGAATTAACGAGTCGATGATAATGGAAATGATTGTTTTTTTGAGTCTAATATGGAAACTCGGAGCGGAAATCGCGTTTTTATTCACAACGGATTTTCAATTAAATTTAACCGTTTAGGATAATTGGTATTCTTTGAATAGTTGTCTGGCATGTCTAGCTGTACTGCTTTCTAGAACAACGTGAAGTAACGATCGTTAATTTTACGTAATACAATGCTCACTCGGTAACGAGATTGAAGTACTTATACAGTGTGAGGAAGTAAAAATCTGTTACCTATTTTATGCACGTTGTACTTTTTTTCGGAAAGTTATTCGAAAAATCGCGACAATTTATGACAATTTTTTAGATGACTTTTTTACTTCTGAATGATAAATTACAGCCAGACGGCTTTAAATAGTAAGTTCACTGAACTGCAAGTTTATGCAGTGGACAGGATGTGTCTATAAATCAAGATTTGGCTGTATTTATATATTGCCATGCACTGATCTCGAGGCAAAAAATAAAGAATTATGTGGATTTCCAATGTCTCGAACGACAATAAAATTATTCGTATGGCCAATAAAATTAAGCGCGACGTGGAAAAGAACATGCAACTCTGCGGCTGCACCAAAGAATATAAAAACATCTAATGACCGCACAAAGGAAGCGCGCGGCTAAAAACTGGAAGTCACCTAAAATTGTCTCTTTTTTATTGCTCCGGTAAAATATAAGGAGATCATCCGGGGGTGCGAAATCCGGCTCGAGCCGTGAACGCAGCTCGACTTGGGTCATCCCCGGCATCCTCATTAATTCCGACTATACGCCCGGCTGCATCGACGCAGCAGCGAGTAAACTAGTTTCGCTTTTTATGCGTGTATTAGGAGGTCTGGGATATCCGTTTTCTCTCGGCTCCGTCGTCGTCGTCGTCGTTTTGAGCGCAGATATATATGAATGTGTCTGCGGCAGACTAAATTTATACTCATAGTCGAGCGGGTGAAGTAGGCGCGTCTTTCGAAGGATGCACGGCCGAGCGAACGAATCCGCTACGGCTTCGAGTTTGTTTGGATTAATGCAGATTTCGGATTCGTCGATTTTTCAAGCTGATAAGCCGAGAGTCGTCGTTTGGGTTGTTTTGACTTGATATTCGATACCGATAGATTGATGCTTACCAGGAGATTCTGGAGTTTCCGTTTCTGAAGTGTGTAATTATTGTTATATTTATAAATTTTTATATCTACTGAAAAACAGCATATTATATTCATGTTCCAAGATACTGGATGTCATAAACATGTTAACCATCATTTATTTAAGCGTAGGAATATTTGTGCTCATCGTCCCATTATTAATGAATTATTATTAGAAATTACCAATCATTCTTGTTGATTTAAAATATTTCCTATACGATGCATTCTCTTCGTGATCGTTGTCCATGACCTGCCTCGTATAGCACAAATTCCGGTAACTCGATGCCCGAAAAAGAGCTGCTCCTCAGTCGTAAATATTAAAATAGACTGCAGCTAGTTTCGAGAATTGCAGTAGAGGAACTCGCGATAGAATGACATGTTGGTCAGGCTGATCGTTATTAAATGACCAGTCACGCAACTCGTATTATTCGGTGGAGTCTAGCTTCCACGAAGGACGATCAGGTAGTTTTGTTGCAGAGCAATATGGGGACGACTCTGATATGATGCTTGATGTAACTAGCTCGTTTGACTTCTTATTATAATATGTAGTGATTTGTATATGAGATTATGTTTGTACGGACAAACGATAATAGGCGAAAATGTTGAAATTCGTATTCCTCTGGTCTTTTTCTCTCAAGCTTTGGTTACGTAAACAGTATGCGAAAAAATGTAGGTTGATTGCTTTATACTGTACATTATCTATCTTATCCTTGAATGCCGTGACTATGAGCAATTACAAAATTGCAAGATACAGCTAGACGCGAGTTACTTTTTCGTATCCTCTATATATTATGCAAATTTTTATTTCACAAAATTTCCTATTTCCGATAAACCCGTTCTGATAAAACTAGATTCACATTGTTTTCTCTCGCACAGTCGATCTTGTTACGGCAATTGCGTGTAATATGCGATCATTTATAGAATGGGTGCACTACACTCGCAACGCGTTACAATGTTTCATCAGAAACTAGAATATTCGCAAAAGTTCAAACCATTTCGTTAAAATTTAATTTTCAAATCGCACACACGCACTGCTGCCTGAATTGCATGAATAATTCAAACGATATATAATTTTGCCCCTGGACACTGCAGTATAGAACATAATATTATACACATACACAGGGTTGAAATTCGCCGGGAAATTTTGCGTTTATATCCTAACGAGCGAGAGATAAAGGATTCAGTAGACTACGAAATTGATTTTATATAACTTCATTCATCTCGCAGCATGAATAAGCGATTGGACTCCCTCGTTAGAGCCGCGAACCCTTTTATAGCAGCGGCGCGCGTGGTGCGCATCGTTATTCGAGCAAAAAATCGATCGAGTATATTGCGAAATGAATTGCACGCTGTGGGGGACAATAGCGAGCTTAAATATAATTACATGTAACTCCGACGAAGCGTATGGAAACGTGACGGTGATTCGCTGAAAGTTTCGTACAGTGTCGAAATCGAATATTGCGCGCCGATTTGCATATTCGATGGGGCGTTAACGCGCTAAATGTACTATAATTCATCATTTAGAACTTTTCTAATCGTGATTTATCCACAAATGTTTCCCTCCTCCATCTCCAACTCTCCTTTTCCGAACAAACCGCGAGACACATACAGAGCGCATACACAGCGCGATCGCTCGAGCGAGTGCTTTCTCATGGTCTCCCGCGTATTTTTCTCGCAGTTCCCTTTCATCCGTCTCTCTTTCGCGCATACGTGTAGTGCGGCGGCGGGGTAATTCGTTTGCGACTCGAACGTCTCATTGGAATTGCGCACATAGTATTCGCTGCGCCCTTGTCGCGCACTTGCTACACACGCGAGGAAGTGTCGAAACCTTCGGCTCTCGGTGGCGCATTTGCACTTAATTACCGCGCGCCAGCAGCTCTTTCGAAAGCGCGAGGAGAGATCGCGCGCGATTGGGGCGCTCCTTTCGATTTTTCCCCATCGATCGTCTTTCATGCCTAAGCGCGCGCGTGTGTGTACACGTCTCTTGCGATTCCGCGGCGAAAGATCGATGCCTCGATTGTGTTATTTGCTGGGATATCCAGAGAGAGAGAGAGAGAGAGAGAGAGAGAGAGAGAGAGAGAGAGAGAGAGAGAGAGAGAGAGAGAGAGAGAGAGTGAGAGAGAGAGAGAGAGAGAAGGAGAGAAACGTTATAGCTCGCAGGGGCTCCTTTTGTAAATCAGGTTGCGTTCGTTGCGATTGCCGGCTTGAAATCGTTATTTATGCGATTGTGTAAATAGCTGTTTGATTGCATCTGCATCGACGCATCGATTGCATCTCGCCGAGTTATCGCTTTCGAAATTTCAAATTACACTGACGTGCCAATCGTTAGGAGTACGAGGAGAAGGACATAGTATTGTAGTAAAGAATAACGAGAGAGTTTTTTTTTCTAAAAAACAATCTTACAAATGCATGTTTTATTACGTTAAAATTTGATTGCGCTATAATTACAGCGAGTAAGGGAAGACATTTTGGTCGGTATCGCGGGCTCTCTGCGAGCGCGCGTTATATTATACTCTCGTATTGGGCGATGTCCGTATGTAGGATGTGAACGCCGACGTCAACGCGAATCGCTCGGATTCTGAACGCTCGTCAGGGCGCGACGCTGTATGTGGCTTGCGGCGATGGCGATGGCTGCTCCAGTTTACAGGAGACCGTGGCCGCCAAAGTGGCCATAGTGGCCGTGATGCTCCTTGATGTAGACCGGAACCTGCTCCTTAACGACGACGGGGTGAGGTACTGCCACTGGAACTGGGACTGCGTGAGCCACGGGGACCTGCGGAAGAATCGAAATCGTTACTGTTTTTTCGTTTAATTAGTAAATATGATATTCGGCAACCGGGTTGTACGACTCCGAATATCACGTTTCGCGAAACGCGCAGCAGAATCGGCAAGAGGAGAAAATAAAACGGCTATTCAAAAGCGCGCGCGAGACAAAAGCTCGAGCCGAGCTGTGGGCCTTTAGCGTATCGCTTGAAAATCGCGTCCATTGTGACCGCGAATGCGCGTGTGTATTTTTTTCCTCTCTTACACGCGAGGCGGGCGATTGTCGTGACTCACCTTGACGGGGTAGGGCTGGGGCACGTGAACGGGGACCTTAACCGGAACGTGGACTGGGTAGGGCCTGTCGACCGGGACCGCTACTGTCTTGGTGTGGACGACGGGGTAGGGCTGGGGCACTGGCACGGCGACCGGGTAAGGTTTCGGCACTGCCACTGGGACCTGTAAAGAACAAATCACATAGCACAATGGGTTAAAGAATGTATATAGTGGCTGACGAAAGCGCAGCTGGCTAATTTTTTCGTTATTGAGAACTTGTGCACTCCTGTATTAGAGATTGATTGTTGAGAGTCGATCAGAAGGTAAAATACGTAGGGAATCAATCCGATTGATCCTGCCACTCGGCGAAATGATTGATACATCGGACGCTGTGTATGTGCATTACGTCGATGTGTTTACACTGTATTGGAAAGTTTATACAAGCTGTTTTACGAAAAATCAACGCACCTTCACGGGGTAGGGACGGTCTACGGGCACGTGGACGGGATAGGGCTGGGGCACATGCACGGGCACTCCGACGGTCTTAACAACCGTGTGCGAGACGTGGTGTCCGTAGTCGTGGCCGAGTCCGTAGCTCAGACCGTGACCGCCGTAGTCGCCCAGCAGCAGACCACGCTTGTCCTTCTTCGTCGCGGCAGCGGGCTCCTCCTCGGCGAAAGCCACCGCCGATACCAGCAACAGGCAAACCTGCGAATTATAAATTTAAATTGCTTTACATAACGTAATACATTATAATATTACATGCTTCGATAAGTTCGATAGCGATATTTTAAAAAGTCCGGCGTAAAAGGCGTCGCATGACGAATACGGCGAGAGCGGAAGAGGATGTGCGCGCTGCGCATAACAGCGTTTTCGCCCTTTTTCGCTTGATTAAGTGCTGAAAGCGAAAGGAGATCGCGACTGAATAATTAATTACCTCGATATACTCGCGCACGCGTTCGAACAAATTACCGGGGCGCCCTGTACCTCGCAATGTAATATGGCTCTCCTTTTTGCTCTCCCCGAGCCTGAAACCGCTTCGATTCCGGCAAGATTTATCGTCCGCTCTCGGTTTGTTCCTTTCGACCTGCTTACGATACATTTGCGTTACGTGCGTCAGTCCGCGTGTGAGTATTTTTTTTCCCTCGGTGCGTGTGTGCGCATTGAGAGAAAAAAAACTAACGAACTCTTTGTCGCAGGAAATTTCAAAGCAACCCTCTTGCGGCAGACGGTAATCCCAGCGGTCCCTTTGCCGAGAGAGCGGAACCACACGCGCGCTCACGCGGAGGATGCTCAATTTAATAGCTCGATCGGCTCGAGCGATTACCTAATTTCGCGCTTTAAACGACACGGCGGCGCGGGCGGGTTTCGCGTCGTTTCTCCGATGCGAGAGCGGAAAAAGCCGAACTTCCGACAGCGACACGTGCGCGCTTTTTTTTTCTCAAACGGGAAGGCGAAAACAAGCCGAGAGAAATAAAAAGAAAGAAAGCAGCGAGCCAGCGGCGGAGAGGGTTCGTTTGTAATGAATTCTTTGATGTCGAGGGCTTTACAGTTCGAGTCGGGTAAGGGTTCGGATGATTCGGTTTGGAAGTGCGAGTGCAGTGGTCTTGCAAATTACAAGTGCCTTGTACCCGCGATAACGTGCGCGAGCCAATTGGCTTGAAAAAGTTAATTAACTTAAACACTCCACAACTTCTCTCTCAATTCGACGAACGGATTTTCCCGCAAATCCCTACGGCGGCAGATGCAAAGCAAGGACAATAAACAGAAAAGAAGCTTAATCCGCTCGAAGACGAACGCCGCACTATGTATACAATGTATATATACGTACCAGGAGCTTCATGTCGAGAGCACCTAATACTTCCGGCGTTTACGTCCAACTAGCGAGGCTTGCGCGCGTACGTCGAAATGTCCGCTAAATTGGAAGCTGCGAGTAGTCTGCACGGCTCCAAGTGAAAATCCACCCTTTATATAGCTAATTCACTTTCATTTCACCCCGCCGCTTCGCTCCTCGCTTGCCAAGCCAATGGCCGCATACAGCTCCCTGCTCGATTCCCCATAACGCCACACCTACTCCTCTCTCGCTCGCTCGCGCACATGCACGCGTATGTACGTATATGCGGCGACTGCATTGTAATGCATAATGCACTCGCGGGATTGTATAACGCGCGGAGGTGTACGTTTGCGGCTGCTGAGGCCCGCGACACTCGATACGAAATCGCGGAAATTCGACTGGATGTATGCTTATTGGATTATCGCTTTACTCCCTTTGCCCTCCCTCGTGTGCGGAGACAGTTACGTGTTCTATGGGCTTTGGCGGAGAGACGCCACGCGATTTCTTTGTTTTGGCTGTTATGAGATTGAGAGGTGAGATAAGTTTGACTTGCGGGACTCGAGTTCAGCTTTTTGCTGCACATGTACAGCGATGCGTTTATGTAAATGATGCTGATCTATAACGGTATACGCATTGATTTTGCGAGATAAAAAATTTACAGCGTTGCGTTTCACCTGGACATTTTCAGACCGTATATAATTATAAGAATAATTCGTAGATTCCAAAGAGAACGGCAGGGGTCGATTTAAATATATTCTTCCGCAATTTTTTACAGAAGCGCGGGCCGCAGTGGTCTGGCATTAAACGAGTTATAAACCGATGAAACGATTATCGGTATGATCGAAACTTTTACGTAAACTCATACTCGCGCTGTGTGTCTGCGTATACGAATCGAGTATGGAGTTATCCAGGAAATTGCGTATCTCGCATGCGTGCCTTGGGAAAATAATGAAAAAGGGATACGCAGAAATCGTTTTGATTTCTACAACAAATCGTCCCTAATTACATAAATATACGCGTGAAATTTTCATTTCTCTATAGTAATAAGTCCAAACGGAGTCAAAGTCTATAACAGTACACGAGCAGAGAGCCTCGATTTCCTGGACGCATAACGCGCACGCGACACTCGTTCTAAAGAGCAAGAAAATATAATGTTATCGATTACAAGCCGTTGTATTGACCTAATATCGGAAAAATGTACGCATCGAGGCACACTTTCTTCGGCAAAAATGCGAAGGACGATCAGAGATTCTCTCCGTTTAATTGCTCTTGTCGCTCGGCGGGTGATGAATCACTTTCAATTTCAAAGAATATCATCGATGCGCGAGCTTTCCGGTTGAAACGGTCGCGCGTGTTTAATGCACTCCGACGTTGTTATTGCGCGCGGAGAGATGTACGTGTGCACTTACGCGCGCATAATGCTGCCTCGCGGTAGAAAGTTCAAGTTGAGCGCGACCTAAATTTTTTCGCGAGATTGAGCGATTACGCGTGTAAAGTGGATGTAAACAGAGGTATCCCGTGAGGCTTGTTTTCAATTTGTTCGTTCCGTGTATTAATTTTCGTGTTTTTGAACGTTGCCTTTTTTGCGCTTGACTTCCGAAAAGACGGATATCACTCGGGGAATGTTTGTGGGGGCAGATTCGTTCGTAAATTATATGAGTGTATATGAATATTGAAATGAATCTTCGTACACGCCTTGAATGGCGTACGCGCGCTCGTACGTGTTCTTTACTTTCTTGAGATAATTATGATTAAAGAAATGCAATTGCGCCAGTTATAATTGCAGGCGAAGATTGATGTCGTGAATGAAAATCTTCGGATTATATTTCAAATAATTTTCATTTATGCATCATTATACCGAACTAATTTTTTTGTGAGTCAAGTGTAAGCATTATTAATTAGGGTAGGTACGCGCGATACCATTTCCACCGAACGTATTTTTTCGCCGTAAAATTATTCATATAGGGAACATTATGACCGCAGTCATTGATGCGATACGCACAGCTGGCGATCGTTTTTATCAATTCTCGGCTACGTAATTCAGCACACGCGCTTTATGGACAGTATAATAGCCGTTTATGCGCCGAGGCGTTCATTGCCATTACAAAATCGCAGTCGCGAATCCAGTTCGCCGGCGTTCACGATTGCACTCGCGCATTCTTCGGCTGGTCGCTCCAAGATCGTATCACGCCGCGGCCGGATAATAAGTCAAGAGCCGCCGCGCGGCTAAAAATAATTTACGTTTCCGCAAACACAATCGTCTCTATCGAACTGATTATAGGGCTTAAACAATCAGGTCCGAATGAAAGCGAATCGATTCTCTATCCGCGCATACCTCAACAGCTGAAACCGAGATAAACCCCAGATATACGTTCGTTCTCAATTAGCATCTATCGTATGGCTTGTAACACGCGCTAATCGCAATCGAATTCCGGACTTAGGAAGACCGCGAACTCGCGGCATACGTGTACACACACACGGGCTTTGTGCAATTGCCAAGCATAGGAGCGGATGCCTTCGTAGGCTCGTGTTTGGCTCCGAAGACCTGATTTCACAATTCGCGGTCACTGCTATAGAGTGATATATTGGCATTCGCGGCTTCCAGTACTATATCGATCGGGGCTCGCAGATATTCGGAGGAATCTGGGAATGCGCGCAATTTAAACTCTGTCCCTTCCCTTGTACGATAACAATAATAACAGGTGCAGTGTGCATAGTAATTCGATTCGAAAAATGTATGTGGATGAAAAAAGTTCCCACGAAACCTAATAATAATAAATCCGCAGCGTAAAATAGTCGCGGTACGCGACTTTAAAAAAAACTCTTTGCAACACCGAGCGGTTAAAACTACGGGTGCATAAGTCTACGCGATACAGCTAAAAGTCCTGCGGAGGAAACGCGACACTCGGTGTATCGAGCAGTACATGTAGCTCGACGCGTTACACATCGCTTTTTTCTCTGCTCTCGTTTCGATAAGGTATATACATATAAGTATATATGTATATAAGTAGACGCGGCGGGAAGTTTTCGCTTTTCAAACGCGTGCTCGAATTGCGTCATCCTCTGGTTTCGTTTTCGTTGTACCTGTTCCGGGTAGGAATGTATGCAATGAAAACCATATCATCGTCTCTGCAGCTGGCCTCTGTGTACGTGTAAACAATGGGATTATACAAACCTGCAGCCGTTGCACAATTAAGCCTCGCGGCTGAGCGCCGCGGAGACACGATACGCGAAAAGGAAAATAGTCGCGCGAATGCATCCCGTTGCTCGCGTCTCATTGTTCACGCGTACAGAAGCCAGCTGGAGAGGCGATGATATGGTTTTCTAATCGACACATTAACGAAACAGGTATAACGAAAATCGAGCAATTCGAGCTCGCGTTTGAAAAGCGAAAACTTCCCGGCTGCGCATGAGTTAAAGCATGAGCGGCCCCAGCAGGCCCGACAAAAGACGATTTTGGCATTGATGACAAACCGGCTATATACGTGCAGTGAGCTCACAGATAGCTGCTGCTTCGTACGGACTAACCAAAATGAAATTCGCTCTTTCAAAATTTTTAAATTCAACAGCTATATCTTAAATCCACTCAAAATCGCGAATAAAATCGGCAGCATCACGTCCATTATGCACAATATAAGGAGTTTGCGAAAAAGCACAAAATATCGCCGCGCGCAGTGTCTAGCCTCTCAGATTTGAGTATCGATACAAAGACGCACAGTGAAAAGTGTGTAACCGTGGGCTCCTATCAAGATCCGCCTATTACGTCAGTCCTTAGTTCTTGCACACACACTGTCTGTATAGATACGTTTCCGAGGCAGACTGCATGTGTGGCCTTATCTTTGCCGCCTCTCGGCGCGTTTCGAGTATTATGCAGCGTGAGATTTGACAAAAGGAAAGGGGGACTCGCGATTCCGTTGCGCAAAGATGCGCATGACTATTATCCCTGCGAATGCGTCCCACTTTTTGACTATCCGGAGATTCCTTTGTTTCAGAAAGGATTCGAGTCGAGTTTATTAACATTTTTCGCTTTTCGACTTTATCGCGCGTTTTGGAACCGCAAGCAAAACTCACTGCGTCAAAGTGCATCGAGGATTAAAACCCGTTGTGTCCAAACCTCTCGATATTTCAGAAAACGCAACTTCCCTTACCCATCAATTCTCTCGACCGTAAAACCTGCAGCGCAACGCATCATTGATATCTCACTCCTCGTCGTTCAGTTTCGGACTTCGACTCGACCCACGGGCGCACGTACGCGCGTATCCGCAGAAAAATCGAAGCGCCACGCGGAAATATAATCGTCGGCGAATCGACGAAGACGGGCTTGCCTTTCGATGATTGCAGGGCCGATTCCAGCGCTGCACACAGCGTCACTCGGCAAATCGCCGCCGATAAATAGCAGGGCCGACGAGTAGCGCTCGGCGATTGCGTAATGGCACGAGGAGAGCCGCGAATTCAGTGTGGTACCTTCGGATTCTGGAATTTCGGTGCTTTGCATCGGTAGCGGCGATGCCGATGAGATGATTGCGGCGTAGCTTTTATAATAGCAATCGAAGCTTCGCGGCGGGTATTCGCCGTTTCGAAAATTTATTTCAGGGGGGATCGGCCGCGATTTACGGTACTTTAATTGTGATAAACGCTCGCTGATGGATATCGAGGAAAACGTTGCCGTGTATGTGCCCCTATGGTTCGGCTGGACTTTTGTAGAGTCGGAATCGGCTCGACGGATTAAAGCGGGATAATTGATCCCGCCAGTGTGCGGCTGACTGAATTGGAATTTCAAAACACCCGGGATTTCATGATGCTTGAGATCAGGCATCTGAATGATGAAAAAAGTACTGTACTTTATAGGAATATCGATTCGCGCCGATAATATATAGTGGACTGCGAGCTTATTAAAATGAAAAATCGCAAGCTTCAATGATCCGCTTAGCGAAATTGAAAATCTCCATTCCCCTTTTCTCATTAGAAGATGATGATCTCGTTGGCGCGGCGCACAAGTGGACCCGATGAATGATTATATGCTCTTGTGCGGACACCCACCAGCCTACCCCCCTCCCCTCTATATCTCTCCCATGCACTTGCCTTCGTAAACGTACGTCTGCGAACTCGTTGGCGCGCATTCGATTTTTTATCACGCGAGACATCGGGGAAGGCTACAAATCGAAGCCGTATTTTCTCGTATGAATTATCGTGTGATCTATTAAATAGTACTTTACTTATACGCCTGTCTTGGGACTCGGTCCCTGGCGCTGTATTGGCTCTCTCTCTCTCTCTCTCTCTCTCTCTCTCTCTCTCGAACAATTAATGAATCAAGCCGGCGTACACGCGTGTGTATACCATACACAACGTGCTGCCGAGATCCGAGTAATTTTTATTGATCAGTCTCGATACGAGAGCGAGGGAAAACGTGTAATAGGTCGTTTGTGTGCCGAGTTATATAATCTGCAGCCTCTATAGTGTGTGTAGATTTTACAATCGTTTTGCAGGTACGGTAAAACGTAAAATACGGCTTTTGACTCTAACCTGTAACATCGTATCAAACCACTAAATTCTCTCGTAGAGCAGATGCTGTTACGCAATATAACAAATAAAACGTATAGCAGTGCTGCGATGCATTTCGATGCTAAAAATGAAGCAGAAATTAAAAACCATACTCGGCTATTGTATCCGTCTAATTTCTTTATATTTGTAACTCCGATCGTTAACATTTGATTAGCATAAAGAGACACGAAAGCGAAAGATAATGGGACCATAAATTTGCAGGGCGGTAAAAATCAAGTTTGCGCGCGCTCCTAAATGCATTTTATTACGGCGCTATAAAACGATGATTTATTTTACAGTCACATCTAGTGCGAGCAAGAAGTTATCTTATTTTAATACGGATATGAAATTCCTCGGCGAAGGCACATTTTCCGATGAAGAGATCGACGATTCCGATTCATGGGCGTCCAGAAAAATTACGAGTACAGGCAGACGCGCGGTGGGAGGTCGTACGCAAAGTCAGTGACCGATAAGAGCGCGAGTCGTGACCTATACCGTGCATAGTCTTTACGGAAGATTAGTGCCATTCAAGCTCGAGTACCTACACTCCTAATGTCACGAGGGCGCGTAAACGGTCTCCAAAAGACGCTCAAGTATAATCCGATAGTTAATTCGCGTTTATGCTCGCATGCACCCCAAGCGTCCGACGATCTACTCAGGTGTAATTTAACAATAACGTCCCGACGGAGTAATTTAACCCAAACGCGCGTCGATTATCCCTCAGTCTATGCGTTGAAGTGTACCAATATCGCGCACACCGCAGATGCGGCTAATAACGAGCTTCTCGAATTCGCTCCTCACAACACAACAAAAGAAGCATTACGCCGTGCTGCGGATTAAAGCCAACGCGCGCGTCTAGGTGTCGGAAGCGAAATCCACATATTTCCCCGACATCTGCGCGTCGAGCTGCCGAGAGCGAGTCCCGAGACGTATTATTATAAATCCATTTGCCGGCTGCTGCGCCGGATCGAAATCCGCAGACGCTTGCAAGTCACGCGTACCTATACAAACACACAACGCATCAGAAATAGACGTGCTCGGAAAAAAGAAATTCTGCGGGTTCATCGTGTGCGTGTCCTGGGAGAATGGCAAAAAAAAGGCAGCGCTGCCGCGCGCATCGCAGGCGAAAAAACACAGCGCGAGGTCCGAGTTCGTTAATCAAGGAGCAGAAGAGCACACACAGCTTCGCTCTCTCCCTGAGGATTCGCCGAAGGAGTCTCTCGATTTATCTTTCTTGCCGTTTGGGCTTTCGCGAGGCTTTTTGTTTCGTGTCCCCCCCCCCTCTGTCCTCTCGGCGATGCGCGAGACTGAGCTCGTGCTTATAATGAGTGTTTGGTGTAGGTATGTTGATTGAATGAGTAAATCACGCGCGAGCCCTTGTCTCAGTCCGTGTGTGTGTGTGCGTGTGTTTACGTTTCGTACACCTCTCTTTTCGTCGGATACAGTCGGATAGTCCCGCTGGCTTGGTTTGCATAAAAAATGCCGCATTTGCATCTTTGGAAATTCGCCTGCGTGCGCCCCTTCGATCGGAGTGTATTTACATACTAAATGGTATGCTTAATTTGACGCTATATCGTGTCGTCCGGTGTATTATGATAGGGCAAATATGAGGAGAGAATGATTAACGATTCGGTGTACTTGCTGGGAGCTGAGTCTATTAATTATTGTAAATTCTGAAGAACGAAAACGTCGATTATCAGTGCAGGCTTTATTGATGAACCATTCAAGCAATAATAATTTACACTCAAGTAAAATCGAGCCACCTGTAATTCACCGGTGTACCTAAGAACCATTTGGCCAATAAATTTACGCAGCGCGAGTCGAAGCTAGAATTTCTCTCGTTAATAAAGAGATACAAACGCGTGTCTGTATAAGCTCGCTCTTTTTATTTTCGCCAACTCGTGTTACAGCTTGTTCGCGAATCTTACGCCCACTAAATCAAACGCGGTTGACGAGAAAAGGAAAAAACCTTCTCTTAATGTGGAATTAAAATAATCCATCGTTATCGTGGTCGCGACGTGCGCTTGATTTATCTAATTGGAGATATGCTATTATTATTGATTTCAAGAGCTTCAATTATGTCGCTAACCACTGAACTAGAAACGTCAGTAATGCATCTTATTATATAAACACAATCAGAGCAGGTAGAATCAATTAAATCAAAACTATATCAAAACAGTCATCAAGCGTTATTGACCAAACTTTAAAATTAACTTGTTGAACAGCAATTGTATAAATCCAACAAAACATAATGTAAAACGCGCATACGGCCGCAACTCGATCACAGAAGCCCACTTGAAGGAACGATTTTAATCTTCGTGTCGCGTAGCTTCCGCGTCGGCGATAATCGATCCGCGCGGTGGACCGCTGGAGGACAAACTTTCCTGGGCTCTCGGCGCACGTAAATATAAATGAGCCGCGGTGAACTTCAGGCTAATGCGCTCGAGAGCAAGAATAACGCAACCGGTGCTCGTGACGCAATATTCGCCGCAGCGTCGACAGATAAAATCACACGCGTATCTGCGTAACGCGCCTATTGTGCCGTTGCTGCAGCGCGCGGAGGTCGCCGGGACGATTGTCACCTACTCAACTTGAGACAGTTTTTGCGAAATTTTCGCCCGTATTTCGATTGAGCAATAACATGGAATTTTTAAAAAGGCGATCTCCCTTTCTACGTATTCAACATTCGCGTCGATGATCAATCGCGAGCAATTCGACTCCGCGCATTGCCTAACTCCTTGCTGCAGAACGCTTTCATTACGGACCCTTCAACCCGAGGAGAAAAATGAGCGCTCTTCAAATTAAATAAAGCAGTTTAACCAACGACGATCGACGCTTTTCTAAGTTTAATAATACACGCAAACTGTCCGCGTTCTCTCTCTCTCTCTCTCTCTCTCTCTCTCTCTCTCTCTCTCTCTCTCTCTCTCTCTATCTCGCTCTTGCGGTTGAAAGGGGGCTTCGCTTCGAAACTGGTTTCATTGGTGATTTCGCGCGCTGCGTTCTCACAGAAGCTTGCGAGAGCCGCGAACGCGCAATATCCGATCCGATATATAGAGCTAATTGCGCGTACATACTGCGTGGAGAAAAAGTCACCGAATACTTCAGACAACTATAAAATATACTCGTAAGATATTTATACTCTCTGCGGGAATTGCGCAAACCTTTTACATTATATTTAATAAAATATACAAATTTTCGCAGAAATGTACGAAAATGTACAAAATACACCTCCACCCAGCAAGGCTCATTTATCAGCTATTGATTTCATAAAATCGATCGAAAATTTGATACCTAATACGATAATCATTGTGCAGGTTAAAGAAGAGTATTTTCACATCACACGTATTATCCACATACGAATACTCACAACCCGGTTCGTTGTACAGGGCTCAATGGAAAGGAGAGCCATGCATACGTACCTGACGCTGTACGCGCGCGAAGGTCTTCATCGTAATGAGGATCGTGTGGCCTATTGACATTTGCCTGCACGAGTATGCGCATGTGGAGTATAATAAGCACTCGCGCGCTTGGATTTTATCGTGCAGACGACCAAGGCTGGGAGTTCGATGCATGATCGGGAAAAATGAAACGGCTAAGATAATCGCGCTGCTGCCGTATGAGCGTTTTCCAGTAACACGTTGCGGATGAGACGATTTATTTTTGCGCTCGGGAGCGAAGCATTCCGCGATACACTGCTTATCTATTACACGTTACACAGCGCACGATTTTTACTCGGTTGGGAGACTATGGGAATATACGTAGTGTTGCCTGCTGGATTGTCTCGTACTGTAAATTGAATCACGTGTATTCGCGCGTGTAAGGAGTTTGATCGAACGATGTGTACGTACGTCGGATATCGTGTTTGCAGCGAGAGATCTTTTGCCCTGTACTTTAAGGGCGTTGTGCAATTGAAAGAAACTATGGATAATTTCTAAATATACAATAATATAGCATTCACAATTTCAAGCTATAACAGCACCCAACTTCATGAATCCCGAATGATCTACCGCGGAATCATCGAGTCCCATCTCCATGTTCATCGATATTGTGCACAATGCACACACTTACCCCCGCGTCGCACGGGCGCGTGCTCATCAAAGTGCATCCGCGCACACCCGGTCATTTCCAAAATCTCGAAACCCACAACGAATACATCGTTTACGCGCGACGCTATTATCATCGTTATTTCAATAAAGTCCCGCGGCAGGCCAGAGATAAAAGCCGAAATCGTTCGAACCGGGCTTTTCTTCACGGCTGATTGGCTCCCCTTTTTCCTCGACGTGCGGCCAAATGAGATAACGCTCGAAAATCTGGGAACCAGGAGGACGCATGAAAGGGGGCTGGTATATACATCCGCGTGTGGCTTAGGTACAAGGGAAGATGACGATGATGATGAAAAGCAAAGGGAAAAGACGCGCCCCTTCCATATGGGATGCATTCCGCACGCTTAAGCGAATACAACCAGGGCTGCCGTGCGCGTGCACACGCTCGGAAAAGTATTTACCGATACTTGGTCGAGCGGAAGGTATAATATTTGCCGGCCACGCGTGCGTGTGTGCCTCGAACAATGAAGCGAGAGGTAGAGAGATGATGGAAGTTGTGAAAAAGAAAAGGTCTCCTTTGACGGCTGCGTGAAATAGATGGGCGAGCGTATAAGGTATACTGCGGTGCTGATATTTTCGAAGGCTTCGTTCTTCTGCATTATACACAGATTTGTGTTATAATGTGTGCAGTTCATATTGGCCAGCCATATGAACAAAGTAACTTTTTTATTACAGGGGAGAACTGCGATTCCTCCAAAATCAGTGATGGAACTTTTTATAAATATAATTTTTAACGCATTCCAATTAAACAGTCATCGAATCCATGCCTCTAATTTAGAGCAAAGCAGAGTTAAAAAAAGTTGTTTTTTGAACTGTAGCATCATCGTGTCAATAACCTTTTGGTGCGGCTACTCGCGTGTGCCCTTGAGGCACTCGCTTCACTTTGCTTTTGCTTTTCTCTTGTTTCGCTTTGAAATTTATTTTGATCGAATCTGCTCGTTCGTCACTATTAATTTGCAAATCATGTAATCAATGTTTAATACAATCATATAGCGTTTGAAAAGCATTTCCATGAGATGAACGTAAGTATAGGAAAGGTAAGTAAGGTTGTATTGAGTCAATAAGACAGTTAAATTTTTCTGCAGTTTAACATTTATTCAAAAAACAGTTGATCTGAAATAATAGCCAGCGTCGCTCTATATAAACACACGAGATCGGGAGTCGGACAAGCGGCAGAGTGGGGATGCCGAAGCGGATGCGGGGCCTCGCGCGACTCGTAGGGGTCGGTGTAGCAGACAGCGCGCTGACCGTCTTCGCCGCGACACTCGATGTTTACGTATCAATCACAGCTGCGAGTTCGAACAAGAGGCTTATTTTGACTTTTGTTGATCGGTCGGGCGCGGCTAAGTGGAGTAAATCCTCACACCTCTTAAATGCGCAAGCGGAAGAATTGCAGGTTCGATTCCTGCATGGAGCTTTCAACTTTCGGTTTCCGGCCATTTCATATCAAGTGCCTTACACATATCACTTCCTGTCTTCCATAAAATCAAAAAATCCTTAACAACAACCAAGTGCCTTACACAAATCACTTCAGTCTTCCATATAATCCAACGCCAGGTAAGGGCTCTGGAAAGGGAGGGGCGGGGAGCGGTCACCACTCTCCAATTCCAGCCCCCCTGGCGTTTCCATGGTCAGTTCCGGAAGGGCTCTGTAGCTTAATGGAAAAAGCATCCGCCGCAAGAACAATTTAATGAGAGGTCCTGGCCAAACTTTTTGATTTTCTTGCTTTTGACTTATTTTCGCAATAAGAACGAACGCCGCGCAGCAGTTGTCCAGATTTTTAGATGGGGGAAATATCGGTGTATCACGGAAATTAAGGCTCTGCAAAATAAAAAATACATTTTTATCGTTAAAATGACTAGAGTAATTCCGTTATTTTGTTTAAAATGAACATCAGTTGATAGAAGAAGATTTAATTTAACGATAAAAAGGCACGGATCAAGCTGTAAATCTAGTCACAAAAAAGTATACGTTTTAACTACACTGCATTCGTCATAGTTGCACAAAAGTTCTATTTTGAGATCTCATTATCGCTGGAGATTTTGTTTTTAGACAGCACGCGGTTTCACTGATATTTTAGTTTGAGAATATTTTAAGCAATAACTTTCAACTTTACTGTGATACTATGATTCGTTTGAAAGCCAATGTTCATTTTAATGAAGCAAAAGCGCTACGATTTTTTGGACGAACGAGCAGTGCAAATAAGAATATTCAAAGTTTACTCACCAAATTGAATAGCAGCGGGATGGCCGTTTTCATGAAAATGATGCAGCGACGTCGTAAACTGCAGCGTCGAGATGTTGAAAGTTGGTCGAGCAAGCGGTAGTCCGACAGGCAGGCTGTGCAGTGCAGTATGCAAGCACAGCCTGCCTCGGACTACCGAGTACTGATTTTCTAGGCGCTGGACGTCTCCCATTTATACCCCATCCTGCAGCCAGCTGCACGTGTTGGAAATTTGGAAAAGGCGCAGATGGATAGCTAAATGGCGGGGGCAAGCATCTGTCCTTCCGAGGATGCACATAACTTTCAATAGCGCAGCTGTACCGCACGCAGGGATATAGAGCTGAACGAATATTTCTACAATTCGGGAAATTTATATAAATTGACAAATCTCACAATTTTTGTGAAGAACTTGTTATATTTTACTTAAAATTCACAAGTATCCAAGTAATCTGATTTGCCATTCCGCTAAGTCCCAAAGAACTCTTGTTTGTGAACAATATTATTGAGAAAGTAAACCATTAACACATCTGAATATATAACTTTATTATGAAATCAATCGATTTTCAGTGAACATGTAAATCGCAAAGTTGTCGATAAAAGCAATACCTTCTCTCATAAGTCCACTCATATAGGCTGCTATACACGCAAGTGACCCCCGCGCTTTGTTTACGTTTGAGACGTACACAATAAGCATAAGGACTATTTGAATGTGAAAACTAAAATCCAGAAATTGGTGAATCGTCTAAAGCCTAGTGCTAACGACGAATTACTTTAAGTTCAAATAACGGTATAGAGTTTTTAAAAACTTTTTTTTTAAATATTTATACGCATTTTGAAAAATGTTAATTCTAGTCTAACAGTTAACAGCGTTTTATGATAGCCGCGTGTTTTTGAGCATGAATGAATTATTATACTTGATTTTATCAGCTATAATTGTTAAGTAAATGGTCGTCTGCCTGCAGTCATAAGCAATCCCGGTTGAAAGAAAACATATAGTTTTATTATATGGTTTTATCATATAATTTTATCATATAGTTTTATTATATGATTTTTGGTTTCAATTTATCACATGATAAAAATATATGATAAAATTATATGATAAAACTATATGATAAAATTTTGTCTATAGTGTAGAGATTATACTTTGCCATATTCTACTGGAAATAATAATTCATGCATTAATGCATTGTTTAATATAAATACAATTATAGGTTATGAATTGGATTTAAATGAATGTTCTTCTTATTCTTTATTTAAAATATTCATATGAAAATATATCACTTTGTTTACAAAAATATTAGCAAAAATTTTTATTTACAAAAAAAAAACAGTCTTCAGTAATAATATAAATTTGGTACTGCGCATATATATTTGTGAATATTATTATCTATGAACACACACTATAAATTAATTTAGTTTGTAACACTTCTATATTTTCAGAAATTTCAGCAATTCTTTTCATAGAAACGCATTCTTCATAACAGTTTTCAATATTTATAAAATTACATAGCGTATATTCCTTCATAGTTAATTCATCCACAATAAATCCCATAATACGAATGTATCTATTATTTATAGTATGCGCAAAGGCATTATTTGATCTAATTAATTTTTTGCGGCACGAAGTATACAGACAGCTGTCTTTAACCATTTTTTGGTACGATACACATACTTCAGATAATCGCAATTCCCTAATTCACTTCTTTTTAGTTTGTTGATAGCGTCCAAAATATCTGCAAATTGTTAATTTAAGTGTGTTTTTACATTCTTTCTTATCCAAATAATGTATAAACTCATTAATTACAGCATCTTGTCGAGAGAGTATATGGTCTTTTAATATCGTTTCGGCTTGCGCCATTGATACCGATCGACACAATTGCTGAATAACACCTTTTGCAGCATGAACTTTTTTTACTAATTTCCCGTTGCCATTCTCAAAGCAATAACCATTATGGCTCCATAATGGTCCCCAACTAAGAACACTGTGTACTATATGTAAGAGCTGATGCACATTATATGTCATAGCTGCTTTCATATAATACAATTCTGTATAAGCAACACATTTTTTTTAGTAAATAATCAACATGTCTTAATTCAATCTGTGAGATTTGATTTCTATTAAGTATATGAAAAGATTCTACTAGAAGAGACCAATGTTTAACATAAATTTGCATATGCGGAATTGCTGTAAGAGTTGGTAAGCTGTAGTAGAGAATCCAATTTTCAAATTCTCTTGCCTTCAACCAGCTTCTTTCCTTTATAGATCGTGATAACCTAGCAATTTGATTTGGTGCTTTGATTTTTAATACTAAATCATCAATTACATTTATTTTCTCTTTAGATAGTGAAAAGGGCATATTGTGTGTGTCAAACCAGTATTTTGCAAACTGTTCTGTAATACCTAGACAAATACAGTGCATGCTGTCTGGGACAAAAGCCGAAATAGTATTAAAAGAGCTTAAATTAATTAAAATCGATGGCTTCTTAATTCCAAAAACAGGATGAGTAGAGTTTTTACTTAACTGCATATTTTGTAAGGTATCTATTTCTGTCCTATTTAATGGCGCTTCGTCAAGTAACACATATTTAAGGGGTCAAGCCTGGGTTAAATCCTGCAAAAAAACAAGATATTCTTCTTACCAAAAAATTTTTGATTTGATGTAATTTGAAAAAAAAAAATTCTATTGAAAATATATAAAATATACACCATTTTTATCGAAAAAAAAACATGTATATACCTTGTAAAATCATTGACCAAAATTCATGACATTTCACTATATAAATAAGTGTTTTCAGTCACTTGCCACGGCTTTTTGAAAGATCCGGACCGTCTTCTTTACTCTATCCGGGCTTAAAATGTACCTTAAACATGCCCCCTCGGACCGATCGAGAGACATTTCTAAAATATATGAATTGAATATAGTTAGCAACAAATTTTGTTTTCTAAAAAATATCAATTAAACATTGCTAGCAACAAAATTTGTTGCTAGCAGTATTTGATTTATATTTTTTAGCAATGTCTCGATCGGTCCGAGGGGGCATGTTTAAGGTACATTTTAAGCCCGGATAGAGTAAAGAAGAATATCTTTTTGTTTTTTTTGCAGGATTTAACCCAGGCTTGCCCCATTAATGGCTCCACCTCTATTACTGCGAATATATACGCCTGGATGCAGACACCACAGACAGCCAAAATATGCGTTATATTGCACCATTCCTAACATTGGAGATCTCGCAACCGAATCTACAAAACAACATATTGCGTGGATGTAGAATCGATTTTCTAAACCATTAATATGACACATAATTCCAACATTAGCTAACTGATTCATATAAGAAATGTACGGCTTTAAGAAAATGTTCATATCAGGTTTATCTTTGCCAAACCGCATTCCACACGTGATTGGTTTGTTATATCTTACGCGAAAGGGTATTTTATTCACAACCATTTGTATAGGCCACATAAAGAATTTTGAACTTTTGAATACAGGTGAACCATCGGTATTAAATGTTGTTGTTAATGAATTCAAACTGTTTATACAAAATACCATCAGTTAGTTACAGTCTCGAGCATTGCCAAAAAGCTGCTTGTTCGGTTACTGGGTTTAGCCTAAAATAAAGAGAAAAATGAATCATATGCATTCACGTTGTTTTGGAATGCGAATTTGGCTGCGTGCACGACAATCATGGATTGTTCGGGGACGCTTTTCCCCTTCCTCGATCAAAGATCGGAAATAGAAGGGCACGTGGCGAGGAAACAAAAGGTTTTCTCGCGGACGGAAAGCCGCGATTCAATTTTCAAGGGAGCGAACTACGGTTGCCGGGCAAGCGGATGTACAAAAACAAAATTGTTTAGAAAAAGAAGACAGGGTTGCTGAACAGCGGCGGGATGGCTGGAGGGAGTCGAGTGCCAAGCTTGAGCGAAAAAGCACTTACTTGTATAACATTCATTATAATCAATCTTCCTAAATAAAGTTTTATTTCCTTATTAGTCTCGATTAATTATCTCGTGCGCATTGCTCGATTTGCGAGCTTCAAGTTAAATCTGAAAAGTTTTCTGAATTTCTTAATCTTTTATAAAAAATAGATTGTACATGCTCAAAATTCTCTTTTATTAACAATTCTATCTCCTTATTAACGTTGAAAATGGCAAAATAATGATTATACGTAGGATCTTTTAAAAGAATTGTCTTATCACAAAATTGACACGTAACTTCATAATTAGATTGTCGTTCAAATTGCTTTAGGTATTTTTTACAATCAGGGCAAACGGCATGGAAGTCTATACCATTTTCAGCATTAAATATTTTATCAATCAAATAGCGAGTATCAGGTAATATTTTTTGACCAAGAAAACAATTAATCATTTTACATAAGTCAGCTATTCCGCTTTGACATAAGTTAAACGACATTCCGAATTTTAAAATAGCGAGTAGCATTTCTGGTTTACTTACAGCTAAACCATCAATTTTTTCGTGCGCTTCATCACTATTTAATTCTCGTTGCAAATTTTCGAAATTCGTGTTATCTTCAATCAGATGCAATTCATTGTTGTAAATCCATTCTTCATTGGCATCAAAATATTCATTTTCATCATCCTCATCTTCTTCCTGGAATTCTTGTAAATTTTCACGTATCCATGAGTTCTGAAAATCACATTTATCTTAAAACACATATAGTTTGCAGATAAATGTGGGATTTTGCAAAAAAATTTTTTTAAAAAAGTTGTCTGAAAATAATCAACAAAAACTGTTTAAATAATTTAAAAAATGACAAATTTTATATTAATTTCCAGACAACTTTCCAGTGATTAATCATAATATTCACATTGGTGCCCGGATGAAAATTAAAAATATATCATTTAAAATGAATTAAACTTTAAATATTGTTTTATTATCGTTAATGAAATGTGCATGCAAAAGATCAGATCTTTACGTATATTAGTTTCTATGAGAGCAAGAACAAAATTTGAAAAACAGGCATCGTATTTAAAACCTTTTGTAACTTTTAAAAGCGAAAATTCTTGTGAATGCATTGGGAAAAATGCAAAGTTATTATAACTTTCTACGTATAAACATAGACTGGAACCCAGAAATACAACTGGCTAGAGTTATTAGATCCTCTGAAATAAACCTTATGATAAATTTGACCCGCCAAATTCAAAATTCTCATAGGCCTCGAGCGCAAAACTACAACTGGGACGTTCAAGTTTATTTTTAGTTGCTGATATTAGTTTAACGTTATTAAACTAGCTAATTCGGTAGCTTATTTTTCTACCAGGGTACGATAGTTTTTAAATGAAAGCCAAAACAAAATTGTAAAACAAACATCCTACTAAGACAGACAAGTAAAAAATGTTACCGTAGCCTGTTTCTACACAATTTTACAAGTGTGTGGGCAAAAAATTAGATGTATAACTTTAACGCATTGCATGTAACAACATAAAACAGGTATAGTAACAATAAGAATAGGTAATAGTACAAATAAGATTTATGACGGTAGCTCGGCCGTCATTATTATTTTAAATTGTTTGTTGGTTATGCTACTATTCACCGATTCCGTCGGCTGTGCAGAAGGCACTAAATTCTACCGACTATAATCTATCCGCCCACGGACGTACAGACGTATGAACACGCGGCGGTGACAGTAGTACTCAGGACGTGGATTCAAAAGGAGGAAAAATCAATGACACTCGCGGATTATTGTAAAACTTAGATTAACTGTTTATTGGTGCTTGGCTAACACAAGCGCGCCAGACGGGCGCATGCCGGCTACCAGCATGTAGTCGAGGTGAGAGAGAGAGAGAGAGGAGGCTTAAGTCGCCCGAGTAAGCGAGAGTTGATAAGAACTAGTACTTACAGATGTACGTGGCCGGCACGGCCGTTCTAACGTACGCGAAGATGGTCTCGGACGGATTGTCCTCGGTTCGGTTGACCTTGAAACCCTCGCACACAATAATCGCAATCGCAGAGTGTCTATTCGCGAAACGGAGCGGAGCGAAGACAGACTCGGAATGGCTAGCTAGCGCGAGCACAGATTTACCTATGCCCTCTGACACACTGTTGTCAACTCTTGACAGCAGTGAGCGAGCAGGTGGCAACATTGTACGTTACTGAATTTAAATCTCTCTCGATGCTTATTCTCTCTCTGTCTCTCTTACTCTCTCACATGCTGCGCCTTTAGTAGCTGTAACAACAGAAGTATTATACCGAATGTTGATTCTGTCCCGGAGAGACGTCGTAACGTGCTCAACGTGCGTTAATTGCACTGGCAACCGTTACAGATTTTAAAAATAAATAAATTATTATTAGCATACCTGTTCCGATGATGATGTTGACACCTGAGGTGAATGATTATTGCCAATGTCAAGAGTTTCATCATGTGGTATGTTATTAGCGAATTCACGAAGTTCATTTTCTGTGGATGTTGATGCATTTGAATTTTGGTAACTGGAGCTCTGAACATCTTCTACGGATGAATGTACATGGAAGCTATCCTCATTGCTAGTGTTTGTGGAATCACTAACATCGCTGCGACGAATTAATTCCTACACAAAATGAAGTACAAATTAATTTCTTTTTCTTTAAAATAACTACCACTTCTAAATTTTAATATCAATATAAAAATATATATATACTAGGGGGGGTACTCGCTCCGCTCGCCAACCCCCAAATTTTGGTTTTTATTATATTGTATTGATAAATAATAAATTGAGTATAAAAAATGTAAATATTTATTTATATAAAAGTATTGTAAATAATTAAAAAAGTCATTATGACGTTATTCTTGAATTTATTAACGATCATTCGAAATCTCAAGTTTTAGTGTCTGATGAAAAAACATGTAATCTAAAACGAAAATCTTTAGATGATTTCAGAGAAAATTTTTCACGTAAAAAACTTAAGTCGCACACATCTCAAACAAAAATTCGTAATAGTGTTAAAAGAGTGAAAAAACATGTAAAAGATTTCTCAGATTTCGGAGAAATGAGTTATAAATGTAAATTTTGTTCAGCTGTATTTTGGCAAGAAGAAAGAAGTAAATCTACTTGTTGCCATAATGGAAAAGTTAGATTATCACCTTTAAGCCCATACAACAAAGATCTTAAAGACTTATTACTTAATGATAACCATTTCAGACTATTAATAAGGTATTACAATAACTTATTCTGTTTCGCGACTTTTAGTGCTAATGTGAAAAACGAAAATCAAAAAGCTATTTATAATTTAAAAATTCAAGGTCAAGTTTGTCACATCACACCTTCTTCATTAATACCAATAAATAATGAACCTACATGTGGACAACTTTATATTTATGATGACATAACTTCTATAGAGAAAAGACTTAAAACTAATGAAAAATTGACTAAACAGCATATAGAGATTTTGACAAATATTTTAAATAAAAATCCATACGCCAAGAATTTTAGATGTTTACATCAATTATCTAATATACAGAATTTACCAAATTACAAGTTATTTTTTATTCTTAAAACAGATAAACAAAAGCATAGGTATAACGAACCATTAACCGCAGAATGTGGCGCAATTATTGTTTCCAAGTCAATGATTCCTGACGATTATGATCTTTGTGTTTATCCCAAAAATAACGTAAATTGTGAATATAAAAATATTTATTTGAACAAATTGTTATATCACGTAGATCCTATGGTTTTTCCGTTGATGTTTCCATCGGGTGATTTAGGATGGAGTATTGGATACCATAAAAAGCCAAATTCTACAAAAACCGTTATAATATTGAAGATCTCACTTCTGAGTCCAAATCCAAAAGAAGCTTAGAAAATCTGACTCTTTTACAATACTGTGCTTATAGGCTTTCATATAGACCTAATAGTACAAACTTCTCTCCAGTATTATACAGTGGTAGATTAACTCAACAATACTTTTTACAAGCACTCATTATGATAGAAAGTAATAGAATGAATTTCTTCCAAAATAATCAAAAACAGCTTAGAATAGAATGTTACAAAGGCTTATATGACCATGTTTATAACTCAGCTACAAATAACTCTCAAAATTTTGAAAAAAAAGAAAGGTTAGGAAATTTATTCATTTTACCCGCAACATACATAGGCAGTCCTCGGTACATGCAACAACATTACCAAGATGCTATGGCAATAGCAAGATCAAAAACAAAACCTGATTTATTAATTACTATGAAGTGCAATCCTAAATGGGTAGAATTGAAAAGAGTTTTAGAAAATTTTCCAAAAGGAACTACTCCAAATGATATTCCAAATATTAGTTAGATTATTTTATACAAAATTTAAGTCTTTTCTAGATGATATTGTAAAAAATGAAATTTTTGGGAAAGTAATAGCTTATGTCTTTACAATATAATTTCAAAAGAGAGGATTACCACACGCTCATATTGTAGTTATGCTACATCCAAAAAACAAGCTCATGACACCTCAATCTATTGACAAATACATTTCTGCTGAAATTCCTGATAATTCAGATAAAGGTTTACAAAAATTAGTAATTAAACAT
Source organism: Nasonia vitripennis (assembly GCF_009193385.2). Taxonomy (NCBI): domain Eukaryota; kingdom Metazoa; phylum Arthropoda; class Insecta; order Hymenoptera; family Pteromalidae; genus Nasonia; species Nasonia vitripennis. The sequence continues at coordinate 19,028,335 of NC_045757.1, read as the reverse complement.
ATGTTACATGGACCACATACAGATAAATCTCCTTGCATCATCAAAAATAAGACTATTTGTAAAAAAAAATTTCCAAAACCATTCCGCGATATCACCATTTTTAAAGAAAATGGTTATCCTGAATGTCGAAGAAGAAATAACATTTCACAAAACTATACTTATCGAATTAAAAAATTTAGAAAAATTATTCCACTTGACAATACAATGGTTGTTACTTATAATAACTTTTTATTGAAAAAGTATAAGTGTCATATTAATGTCGAATATTGTGCATCAATTCAAAGTATTAAATACATATTCGATTATATTCACAAAGGTGGAGATAGAGCATTATGTAAGATGAAAAAAATTGAAAATCCAAATAATTCTAGCGAAGAAACTCCCATAGTACATGATGAACTCACTCAGTATGTAGATGGTAGATATTTAAGCCCAATGGAAGCTGCTTGGCGTCTACAAGGATATCCTCTTTGTGGTAAAATACCCGCTGTAGAACGTTTAGGAATCCAAACAAAAGATCAACAACATATAGTTTACGAAGAAAATAAAGAATTGCAAGCCTTAAATAATAAAGAAACTACTTTAACAGCATGGTTTAAATTAAATAAAATTGATGATTTTGCAAAAACACTTAAATATGTTGAACTGCCTGAATATTATAGATTTAATAAAAAATCAAAATCTTGGATAAAACGTTCACATTTTTCTCAATACAATACTATTGCTCGACTTAATATCGTATCACCAAAAGATACTGAGAGATTTTTTTTGAAATTAATACTAAATCGAGCAAGAGGTCCAACTTCATTTGAAGATTTGAAAAATCATAAAGATATAGAGTATCAAACATATAAAGACGCAGCACTTGCAATGGGCTTAATAGAAGATGATTAACATATTTTTATTATTTTTGAAGAAGCTTGTCACATCATGTTACCATTTCAATTACGTAAATTTTTTGCATGGTTTATTTTAGCAGAAAACATACAGGGTAATACAATTTAAACAAATTTAAAAATTATTTCACCGAAGATTTTAAGACAAATAAAGAGAATAATGCTCTATCTCATATTCAAATTATATTAGAGAATGAAGAAAAATCATGCAAAGATTTCAGTTTACCAGAATGTCTTACAAAGTGCCGATATCTTTAAATGTATATTTGATCAATTGACCGATGATCAAAAGGTAATTTTTGAAGAGTTAGTTGACAATGAACACAAAATTTATTTCATTGATGGACCTGGAGGTTCGGGAAAAACGTTTTTATATAAAACATTAATTTATTATTACATTTCATTAAACAAAAAAGTTTTGTCAATGGCATGGACTGGTATCGCGTCTATTCTGTTACCTAGGGGATTGACAAGTCATCGAACCTTCAGATTGCCTTCAGATTAAAAGAATATTCAAAGTGCTTTTTTGAAATTAGAGTCTGACAAAAAAAGATTAAGAGAGGCAGATTTAATAATTTGGGATGAAGCTTCAATGATACCTAAAAAAGCTTTAGAAATTATTAATCGTACTTTACAAGATGTATGTCGTAACGATATTTCTTTTGCAGGAAAATTAATAGTATTAGGAGGAGATTTCAGACAAATTCTTCCAGTAATTAAACATGGATACCGAAACTCTGTCATAGAAGAAACAATTAAATATTCAACTTTGTGGCCTCTTTTTAAAATCATGAATAGGAGAAGGTAAAGTCAATACATTTGAAATTCCTCAAAAATGGAAAACTACCGATGTTTGCAATGAAATTTATAAAAATATTAATTTAGGTGCTTCCGTTAGTAGCGTAGTCTTAGCTCCTCATAATGAAGACATCAAAATTTTAAATAACAAAGTTCTAAAATTATTACATGGCGAATCAAAGACATATTATAGTGTAGATTATGCAACACCTAAAGGAGTAGATCAAACAGAGGAAAATATTCATTTAAATTATCCAGTTGAAATGTGGAATAATATCAGAGAAGGTCTTCCACCACATAAACTTAATTTGAAAGTAAATGCAATTTTTTTTTTTTACATGGCATTTGGAACTCGAAAGTTCATCGCCTCATCTACGCAAGCCTTCCACGCTGCCCTATCTTGTGTCAACCCCACCCAAGATGCACCTCTCCGATCGACACCCATCCGTCCTATTTCTACTAGATCCGCTTTTACGTTGTCCTCCCATCTACGTCTAGGTCTACCTAGAGGTCGCGTTACCATCGGCCTGCCCTTCATGACACGCGCTGCCGTACGGTCGTCTCCCATTCTCGCTACGTGCCCTGCCCATCCCAATCTGCGCGATTTTATTATTCTGTTAATATTTGGTGACGCATACAGATTGTGTAACTCATCATTGTGTAGTCTCCTCCATTCCCCGGTTTCCTCATCTTTCTGCGGCCCGTATATTTTTCGCAAGACTTCATTTTCAAATACCCTAAAACGGTTGTCCGCCTGCTTAGTGAGAGCCAACGTTTCGCACCCGTACAGAACCACCGGCAGTATTATTGTCCTGTATATTCTTATTTTAACATTTTTAGACAACAGCCTCGACTTAAGTAAATTACTCACGGCGTAGAAGCAAGCATTACCCGAATGGAGTCTCTTATTTATTTCGACATTAATCTCGTTTCTATCATTTATGGTCGTACCCAGATACCTGAATTCGCTAACCTTTTCAAAAGTAAAATTCCCAACTCTGAGATCTTCCTCCCCTCTGCAGATGCCTAGCTTATCCACAATCATGTACTTTGTTTTTGATTCACTCACTTCTAACCCTGTATACTACACCGCTTTTATGAGGATTTCCGCGTTTCTTGCTGCCTTTTCCCTACAATCCCCCAGTATATCCAAATCATCTGCGTAGCCTAGTATCTGCGTTGTTCCATTAAGCGTTGCGCCCATCTGGCTAACCTGCATTTTTCTAACGGCATACTCTAACGTTAAGTTGAACAGCACCGTAGAGAGCCCATCCCCTTGTTTTAAACCATCGCGTATCATGAAGGGTTCTGATACATTACCGCCTACTCGGACCTTTCCCGTGCTTCCGTTCAGACATATTTGAATTAATCTCACGAGTTTTTTCGATACACCGAGAAGTACTAGAATTTGTTACATTTTGATTCGCTTAATAGAGTCGTACGCTTTTTTAAAATCTATAAATAGTTGGTGTATGGTTTCGCAAAATTCCCACTTTTTCTCTAACAACTGTCTTATGGTAAACATTTGATCGCTCGTCGATCTGTTGCGCCGAAATCCACACTGATAATCTCCTACTATATCTTCCGCGAATGGAGTGAGTCTAGCTTGTATTACGTTTGACAGAACTTTGTAGCACGTTGCTAAAAGTGAAATACCCCTATAGTTATTGCAGTCTGTCTTATCCCCCTTTTTAAAAATCGGTATAATGATAGATTCCTTCCAATTTTCGGGTATTGTTTCATTTTTCCAGATGGCACATACTAGTTTATGGATTTTTAAATTGAGCTCGACGCCCCCATATTTGAGTAACTCAGCTGGTATAGAGTCATTTCCCGCGGCTTTGTTGTTTTTTAGTTTTTTAATCGCGGCCTCTACTTCTTGGTAGCTCGGTTCCTCCACGTGGGGTTCAGCAGTGTGAATTTCGTCCCCTAATTCTTCGCTATTTTCGTGCACGTTTAATAATTTATCGAAATAATTTTTCCACCACGACAGTAATTCGTTGTCATTTGTTACGAGGTCCCCGTTTTCGTCCTTCATCAATTGCGCTCTACTCCTAAAACCCTTTTTGATGGCGTTAATCCCTCTGTACATTTCGCGGGGGTTATTTTCCTTACTGTTAGTTTCTATTCTCCTAATAAGATTCGTTTGATACTCCCGCTTCTTATTTCTGTAGATCGCGCTCATCTGTTTCCTTACGTTAGAATACTCTTCTACGGTCCTATCGCTTCTATTTTGTAAGCTATCTAATTTAGCCTTTTTGCGTCTTTCAAACCAGAGTTCGCACTCTTCGTCAAACCATGGTTTGCTCTTTGGCTTTTTCTTTTTACCCAGTACTTTGTTCGCGGCCTCTTTTACCGTTTTTTCGATGTCCGGCGATGTGTTTGCTTCTTCGAGCGCCTGAAACCTGTTATTAATTTCTATCGGTACCTAATTCGCTCTGTTCTATCTCGTAGTTTCTCAATATCGAAGCTTTCTACCTTGTTTGCTCGCTTACTATTTTGATTCGCTACTAGTCTAGCTCTTAATTTGGCTACTGCTAGGAAGTGGTCCGAGTCGCTATCTGCCCCTCTGTAAGCCCTTACGTCAAGAACATTAGTATGACGTCTTTTTTCAATGAGGAAATGATCAATTTGGTTCTGTGTGGCCCCGTCCGGCGATGTCCACGTTGCCTTGTGTATGTTCTTGTGCTTAAAACACGTAGTTTTGATTATAAGATCTTTTGCCGCCGCGAAATTTATGACCCTAATACCGTTATCATTGCTGGCTTCGTGCAGGCTTTCCTTACCTATAGTAGGCCTAAACATTTCCTCCCTACCTATTTTAGCATTGAAATCGCCTAATACTATTCTTGTGTCGTAAGACGCGAACTGGTCGATTACCTGCTCTAAAGTTTCGTAATAGAGATCCTTAGCTTCTTCTTCTTTGTCCTCCGTAGGACAGTGTACATTAATAAATACATATCTATACCATTCACCTTCGATAATGATGTACGAGAGCCTATCATTGACGGATTTGAAACTTTTAACCGAATGTATGATGCTTTTGCTTACGAGAAATCCGGTGCCTAGAGATCCCCCACTCCCGGCCCCATACAGGTACGTGAAGTTACCCGATGCTAGTACTCCGCCATCTGGCCACCGCGATTCCTGTATTGCTACCAAATCTAGATTGTACCTATCAGCTTCCTTTACGAGTTCTTTAAACGCACCTGCTCTGTATAGACTGCGAACATTCCAAGTTCCGACCCTTAAGTCCCTTTTGGTTCGGATTTGATTTTTTTGAGCCATGATGTTATGTCAAACCCGCGCGCTTCGGATCCTGTTCCGATCGCAGGTGAGTCCACCGTTCTAGAGGTGATAACCCCCATACCTCTCTAGAACTAAGTATGAGAGCTTTCCGACTTTGACGAGGACAGTGTCAATTCGTCGTCAGACACACTACGGTTTCATTCTCGCATCCTAACGCCCCCCTGCAAGGCAGCGCGCCTTCGCTGGCATCGTTACCGCGTAAGACCAGGTGACGAATCATTCTACACATCCCCTTTCGGGGCAGTTGTCATCGCTCCCGCATCCTCCTCGGCAGCAGGATTTTTGCCCATTTTTGTAATGTGTGATGAAAGAGATAGATTGAGAGATAAGAAATAATGTGAAGTGTTTTTGTTGTTGTGGTGCTTGCGTAGTGTTTCTAGATGAATACGTTCGACAGTGTGGGCTCATCACACCCACGCCTGTTCCTATCGGCTGTCCGCGGCTGCTTATTCAATTTATTCGCAGCTAACCTCTTTCTCAGGGGCTGTTCCTCTATCCGCAACCTAAGGACGAGCTGTGTAGTGGTGATAGGCACCCACCCGTCCGATCTGGACGACAACGCCCAAGACCCGCTTAGGGTAGCGTCATTGTAACAGCCCAGAGGGCAATGTTAAATTCATTAAAATGACATTTTATAATTCCAAATATTCAAATGAAAATATTGTTTCTACGATTAATTAATCGCTAACGTGTGTGGAAATTCTTTTTCGCCCATCAGGTGTATCCAATTACTCCCTGACGCGAAACAAAAAACAAAATAACGCGACTGGCAAAGCTTTGGGTGCGCACCTATAGCCACTCAAGGAAATTGATACGCCCTATTTTACACGAAGGCCGCGAGTGTCAACCGAATTTGTTCGAAGCTACAAAAGAGAGCTCGTCGGTGTCGTAGTTGAAACGATTGGATGTTACGCGCCGAAGCCAACGTGCTGGGAGTAGTTGGGAAGTTAGTTTTGGTACAGTTGCTTTGTGCCAAAGAGAAAAACACAAAATGCGAGCTTATCAGTAGGACTTACAATCGCTTTGTCTTTAATTTGAGAACAAGTGAACGTCGGCGCGCTTTATAAGCAGATTTGTCGCTCAAAGCAACAATTTAAAAAGCGTTGTCTGCTGCAGGGACTGAAAATCGCGCTGAAAGACTCAAAGGCTATTGACACTTGCTCCTTTCTGCCGAGCTTTCATGCTTTATACACTCGAGGATTCGTTTCCATTTACTCTTTTTAGAAAACAATTCCCAATCATATTAGCGTTTGCCATAACGATAAATAAATCACAAGGCCAAAGTTTTGATTTAATAGGAATTTTTTTGAAACGACCATTGTTTTCGCATGGTCAATTATATGTTGCATTATCTCGATGTCGAAATCCTGATAATATACGTATTCAGAATGAGTCAGGTGAATCAATACAAAATATTGTTTGGAATGAAATTTTAAATATTTGATTCAAAACTGTTTAGTCAATTCTTAGGGTTTTCGATCATGGAATAAACTACACCGGCACACAAAATAAAAAAAGTTGTCTGCGCGAGAAATCAGACCTATCTATTTTTATGTTTTTTGGGTCGCTGAATTCGAATATAAGGTCAGTTAGGCCCCATCACGTCAGGGTCAAGGTCAGTTGGAGGTCATATTAAGAAGAAAAGGTTTAAAAAAATTAAAATGCCATATATTTATGTTTTTTTGGTCGCTGAATCCAAATCCGGAATCAGTTTGGCCCCATCTCGTCAGGTTCAAGGTCAGTTCAAGGTCAAACTGAGAAGAAATGATTAAAAGAAATAAAAATGCCATACATTTATGTTTTTTCGGTCGCTGAATCCGAATCCGGGGTCAGTTTTACCCGATCACGTCAGGTTTAAGGTCAGTTCGAGGTCAAATTGGGAAGTAACGGTTAAAAAAATTAAAATGCCATATATTTATGTTTATTTGGTCGCTGAATCCAAATCCGGAATCAGTTTGGCCCCATCTCGTCAGGTTCAAGGTCAGTTCAAGGTCAAACTGAGAAGAAATGGTTAAAAGAAATAAAAATGCCATACATTTATGTTTTTTTGGTCGCTGAATCTGAATTTGGGGTCAGTTTTACCTGATCACGTCAGGTTCAAGGTCAGTTCGAGGTCAAACTGAGAAGAAACAGTTTAAACCGATTAAAATGTCATATCAAAATTTCAAAAAATGGAAAAATATACCGAAAAATTGTAAAAAATCTTATTTAATCGCATAATATCTTCCTTGTGTACAGAGAAAAGTTGCTTTCGTATATATTTTTTTCTTATTTTGCTTTTTTTCCACTAGCTTAGTAACTCTCGATGTCTTTCTTTACTCCTTTTTTCTCTTGTAACGAACTCTTTTTACTTCAAATGACCTATGCAATGGGTTTCTTTTTCTCTTTTTGTTATTTGTTTTAATGTCTCTCTTCAGTGTCCAGCAAAAATCTGCCATCATGTTGACATTCCATCTTCCTTGGTATCGATTCTCCATTACACTTATATTTTGATGAAATCGTTCTCCCTGTTCTTTACTGACATCTCCTAGATTAAGAGGGAAGTAATCAAGATGGGAATGTAAGAAATGCATTTTATAACTCATCAAGCAACCCAAATTTTTGAAATTCTCCAACATTTGTTCAACTAGTTCCTGATAGTTCTCACTCTTTTTATTTCCTAAAAAGTTCTCACGAACAGTTTTAAAACTTTGCCATGCAGCTTTTTCTGTGTCGTTTATTTTTGTGATAAATGTTTCGTCTTCAAATAGAGTACGAATTTGAGGACCATCAAAAATACCTTCTTTTAATTTAGCTTCACTTATTGCGGGAAACTTTTCTCCCAAATACTGGAAACAATCGCCATCTTTATCCAGAGCTTTAACGAACTGCTTCATGAGGCCAAGTTTGATATGAAGTGGTGGTAGCAGATAGTTTGATGGGTCAATCAATGGCGTACGTATAATGTTCCTCGATTCTAAATTTTCATAAGTCTCTTTCAGCTTAGTCGAGTGAGCTATGAGAATGGATGCAAACCTGTTTCCGTTATGAAGCAGAACAGCTTTCAGACTTCGTTTTGACGAATCAATAAAAAGTCTCCATTCCTCGTCTTTATACGTATTCGGTTTTATTGCATCGACTAAACTTTTAACATCTATACAGGTACTGGTACCTAAGACTCCCGTGGTTATATGGCTCTATGCGATGATTCCACGGGTTTTTATTAAATTATTATATAAAAAATTCAAACTGTTAACAATAGATAATTTCTAACTTGATATATATCCAAATCAATAATATAATTTTATTTACTAAATGAAACTATTGTTCATTTGTTCATAGTAGCCTTTCTTTTATATAATTATATCATGTCATATAATTACGTAAAATAATTGGCGAATTTTTTAAATAATAATTTAAGAAAAACAAAAAAAAATCAACGCGCCTGAAACACATTGTATATCCATATTATAATGTGCTTCTGACAGTACCTCTTGGGTGGTGTGGAAATCTGTCGTTATTATCTTCTCAATTTAAACTTTAACCCATCGTTATACCATTTTTCCAATAAAGGAAATTTTGTCGATCTTCTTAATTTGATTATAACACATCATTATACCATTATTAAAAAAATAGAACTTTTGAAATCTTTTTGACTAAGCTTTATAATAATCATTTTAATATTAATAAAATTGATTTAAGAGGGGCCAACGGAGGGGCTGCGGAGGGGGTGTGGAGGGGCTTGCGGAGGGGATGTGGAGGGGTTATTGACATAAATTTACATATGCATCTATATAATATAGGAAGATATATATATATATATATATACACATAAATATATACACAAGAAAATGATCATTATATAAAAAAATTCTATGAGAAAGTAAAACAGTAAACGTTCATGAAATTTTTTGTTTTATAAAAAATTGCAGGCTAATTTACAAAGACAATGAGTTATTTTAGAAAGTAAATGCTTATCCGTCAATGTTGGTCGAATTCTTCGTCTGATGTATCATCAGAGTCTACTCTGTTTAACCTTAAACGATATTCTGTCGTTCTTGGCACGTTTTCTGATTGAACTTCAATATATCTACCGTAATCCATTGAAATAATATGGCATTATGTTGTTGATTAACAACTAAAACTTTGTATGTCTGATGTATTTATTTTTAATGCAAACAAAACATGTACACTTACAAAGCAGATAGCATCAGCAACAGTTTGATATATACATATATAGCTGTGTGTACATACTGTAGCATCGCTTTTTCCCGCGTTCCCAGTCCATGCCTAGTCCCACTTCCTTACGTCTCTTGTAAAAACAAGTAAGTTCGAAGTTAGTAAGTTAGTAGTTCGTAAGTTCGTACCAGATAAAACTAAGTATTGTAGAAACAAGTAAGTTCGTTTTGTCTAAAGACGAAACGAACTTACCAGATAAAAGTACGTGTATATATATATATATATATATGTATGGTCGAAGGGTATACATGTAGTATATCGTTTCTGCTCTACATAAAAAAAATATATCGTTTCTGCTCTTCCCGCGGTTTTGCCAATGTCGCAAATTTTGCAAGCCATTAAAACACGTGTGCCTTTTCCTTTGCAAAGAGATGTAAATCTAAGAAGCCACAAATATTTACGAAAACTCATTATTTATAGTAGTATATCGTTTTTGCTTCTCGCCAATGTCGCGTATTTTTCAAGCCATCAACACATGTGTGCCTTTTTCTGTCTAAAGAGATATAAATCACAATTATTTACAAAAAAGACGTTATTTTTGAGATGCATAAGATTGTAAAGGAAAAGAACGGTTCTTCAACAAGTTTCTAAAGTAAATATGTGGCCTAATAATAAAGTATCTTTAGTTTTAAGATTCTTGAGGAAAAATAGTGTGATTCTCATAGAAAGTTATATTTTTATTTTATATCAATATCAATATGAACATGAAATATATACACACACACACACACATATATATATGTATATATGTACAAGCATGATGTACTGATTAACTTTATGTTGTTTAAGTGCAATTACTGTGTAAAAAGTGTCCTCGATGTGCTCAAAGTCACCAATGATAAGGTGTGCACAGATATTTCAATCTTATTAGTATGCGAGCCAGTCACTATCAACCATCAAATCTTTCAAAATCATGCTAAATCCATGATATTGAAGTTCAATATCTGTTCTTTTGCATCATACCTAGAGGGCTGAAATTTTGCAACTTTATTTGTATTGGCATGTTGAAACAATATATTGAGTTGAATTAATTCTAGCTGATATGAATTCGACTTTCATATATAGACCCACCTGTATTTTTTGACGCCGAAGCCATAGGGTTCAGGGTGAAAAGCCGAACCAAGACAGTTAAGTAAAAACTGACATGGCAGTCTATTTTTAACTAATTTAACTAGTCTCTACGCAAAAGAACAGATATTGAACTTCAATATCATGGATTTAGCATGATTTTGAGAGATTTGATGGTTGATAGTGACTGGCTCGCATACTAATAAGATTGAAATATCTGTGCACACCTTATCATTGGTGACTTTGAGCACATCGAGGACACTTTTTACACAGTAATTGCACTTAAACAACATAAAGTTAATCAGTACATCATGCTTGTACATAGTTTCATATATGAGAGTATGCATGTGTAGGGTTAAGTTGCACTCTTAATAGGCGCCTTAAAAATTATGTTTATCCTTCAAAAAACATTCTTGATGAATTAATAGGGTGTATATTCATCAATTTCTAAAAATGTTCAAATAATGTTAATGTAGAGCAGGATCATTGGCGCAAAAAGTAAGGTTATATGAACAAATCATAGTGGGGAAAAAATTCTACCGATATTTTCTCTAGAATTCATGTCTGATTTATCGGGGTTTTCGTCTAGATTCTACCCTGGAAAGTCGGTAGATTGAAAAAATCTCGGTAGCTTTCAGGTACTTTCTCGGGAACGCTGCTACCAGGGAAGTGTTGGAAAAATTTAGAAATAACGGTTTATAAAACTTAAACTACACTCAATTACAGATTACAGATAATTACAGATAATTGAGTATAGTTTAAGTTTTATAAACAGTTATTTCTAAATTTTCTCAATACTGAACTTATGTATAAAACATTAATGTCTATTTGCATCGCTAATAAGTAACAGTGTAAAAAATGTTTGAAAATTAGAATATAGTTGTAACTGGGGGTACTTAGAGGTCTGAATTTTTTAATTTTCTTTTAGGGGTATACTAGACTAGTATACCAATTATGGCCGGGATTTGAAAAATTTTCCACTATATACACACACACACACACACACACACATATATATATATATATATATATATATATATATATATATATATATATACCTCTTTGTTTTTCAGATCTTTTGAACACAATTAGTGAGAAAGATAAAAGTTTGCCTTCTACATCACGTAGTGAAGACAAAACATTCCCTAATCCTCAGCCATCGACAAGTTTTTCTACAGTACCTCCTTTTGTAAATGAACCTTCAGAATTTCAAGAATATGATTCTACCGAAATATCACCAGTTAACCCTCAAACATTGAATTCTGGAGAACTACACGAACTAGAAGAAATAAAAAAGAATATTGACATGAATTGTGAAGTAAAAGTTGCTCATGAAAATTCATTTAAGGCAAAGAAAAGGAAACATAAGAAGCAGAAAGATGCCAAAAACATGCATAAAAGAAAGAAAAGCAAGCATGAGAAAAACTTGCCTAAAGGAAAATCAGGTTCATCGTCAAAAAAAAAAAATCAAAGAAAAGATCCAAAATGAGTGGTAGAAAGAGTGATTCCGATTATGATTCGGATAAATTCATCAAAAGCGGTCAAAAGAAAAATATGGAATATTGGAGAAAAGAAACAGAAGATGGATTTGTAAGTACTGATATAGTACATTACGATACTTTATGAAACAACTTGCGTAAACCGAAATTTAGCGAGTGCATTTTTGCACGAGCGTGGCATAAATTGAGGTTAACACTACGGCGTGTCATAAAAAGATTTAGTTTATTTCGATTGATTCAATAATTTTTTGTATGTGTTTTTAGGTAAAAATGATACTTTTCAGATTTGGAATATCCATACCTCTTTCGACATGGAAACAAATTAAACTGGAACAAACGCCCACCAAATTTTTAAGAAAATTGGCGAGAGCATTGTGGGGTTCTCACGCTCTGGCTAACCGGGCAATCAATATTAAGAAATGTTCAACTAGTCTTCCAGATCGATCTCCAAGAAAATCTCTTACACCGGTTAAAAAAACACTTTTAAGAAGTAAGATTATTTACATTTCTTTTTTTATGCACTATTTATTATAAATGTTAAGGAAAATTCCTCGACATTGTATCTAGAATATTCGACGACTGACGCAAGCGCTTAAGCGAGTATGTATAATGTATATATGAAGGTGTGTATAGATATGTAAACATGAATGTTTTTCTGGACGGTAGGCTCGGCGCGAGCATCAAACGACACGATAGGCAGTTCTAGTCTGGCCCTCGATATATATGGACGGGTGATATTTTCGGAAGCCCTCGAGTATGTTAGACTAAGAGGTGGAGAGTGCTTTGTTGAGATCATCTCTCTTGTAACTACAATAAACTCTATTATAACTACACTGCGCCTATTTTACATTTTACTCTGCTCCTATAATCCTTAACAGGCTATGGGCCGAGGAGCGTACCAGAGTAATAGTGCAAGTGTGAAAAGTGATAACATTGATTGTATTAAATTTAAGTATACCGCAAAACGAAGCGAAGACAATCAACATGACAACAGCGAATGAATCACCGATACACCGCAACAAACTCGATGGCACAAACTATCAATTATGGAAATTCCAAATGCGCGTAACACTAATGGCTAATGGCGTATTTGAAGTAGTCGACGGAACCACCGAGAAGCCAGCAGATTTAACGAATACCGATGGTAAGAAATGGATTGCAGACAACGCAAAGGCTATGTGCTTATTGGCAGGCTCTATGATGCCGCTTCATCTTGAAAATTGTATTACTAGCGATACTGCCCACGAGATGTGGATGAAGGTCAAGCTCATTCACGAGCAAAAATCCGAAGCTAATAAAGCGAGCTTGCTCCAGAAGTTTTATGCATGTCGAATGGAGGCAACCGAGTCGATGGTGCAATTTTCCACGAAAGTGATGAATATGGCTCGAATGTTAGAAGACTTAGAAGAAAAAGTATCGGAGCTTGGAATCGTTGCTAAAATCCTGGGCAGCTCACCAAAGAAATATAATAATTTTGTGACAGCATGGGACAGTGTCGATGCCAAGGATCAAACCCTAAATAAGCTCCAGGAGCGATTAATTAAAGAAGAAAAACGTCTTAGCGAAATTGAAGAAGAAACGAGCGCGTTTATAGTTAATACGAAGCCTAATATTTATGAAAAACAAAGATTCGATGAACGAACGACGAGATCACACGATAACAGAACATACCAAGGAAGAAAGACAAAAACAGGATTAATATGTTATTATTGTAAGAAGACTGGTCACTTCGCGAGAAACTGTCCCAAGAAGAAGAGAAACTATCATAAAGGTAAACAAAACTCCGAATCAAACGCGATCGCCCTTGTAGCGACAATTAATGATAGACCAGCGAGAAATTGCTAGAATATTAAAGCTTGATAGCACGGACGTTTGGCTGACCGACAGTGGCGCCTCAAGACATTTAACTTATCGAAGAAATTGGTTGCAAGATTTTTCGGTATGCAGCGGCGAAAGCGTGACTCTCGGGGACAACGAAGAGTGTAAAATTGAAGGCAAAGGAACAATTTTTATTGAAAAGCATGTCGATGGCGAATGGATTTCTGGAAAAATCGTAGACGTGCTCTATGTTCCACGTTTGCGAAAGAATCTTGTTTCGGTCGGAGTATGTACATCGAAAGGATACCGAGTTAGCTTCACAAAAAAAGTGGAGTTTTTCTTTGAAGGTATCAAGGTCGCACAAGGTATTAAGCAGGGGAATGAAATATATCGGATGCTGTTTCGAGTGGTCGAGCGACCTGAAGCAAATGTATCTACAGTCAGCCTGCAACGGTTACACGAGCGCTGTAGCCACGTCAATGAAAAAACGCTGTTAAGTATGGTAAAAACGGGCGCTGTAAAGGGTGTTGATGTCAAAGCAGAATCGATTTTCTCGTGCGACTCATGCAAGATTGAAAAGTCGCACCTACACCCATATAAGAAGGACCAGGAGCATCGTAAATGACTGCCGGGTGAACTGTTTCATTCCGACGTGTGCGGTCCGATGAGCGTAACATCACTAGGAGGTGCGAGGTATTTTCTAACTTTTATTGACCACGCTTCTAACTACAGAATGGTATCTTTCCTCAAACACAAGGCGGATGTCTATGATCGATTTAAAGCATTTGAACATCAAGTCAACACGAAGTTCAATCGTCCAATGAAAGTTCTGAGAAGCGACAATGGCACCGAGTATTGTAACAGATCGATGAGAAAATTGTTGGAAGATAAAGGTATTAAGCACGAAACGTCTGCGCCCTACACGCCGCAGCAAAATGGGAAGTCTGAACGCGCCAATAGGACCATTGTAGAAAGCGCACGGACAATGATGCTCAGAGCGAACGCACCGAGATTTCTATGGGCTGAAGCAATCAATACAGCTGTGTACCTGTTAAATAGAGCAACCTCAGACAAGGAATCAAACTCTACGCCTTTCGAGGCTTGGACCGGACAAAAACCCGACTACAGCCATCTGAAAGTATTCGGATCTCCAGCCTACGTACACATACAAAAAATGTTTCGTAAGAAAATGGATGCAAAAGCATTCAAGGCAACCTTTGTTGGCTACGAAGGAGATTCCAGGAATTATAGGTTCTATAATCCGGCAACCAAGAAAGTAATTCAGTCAAGAGAGGCGGATTTCCTTGAAGATCGTGTCGGAGAAGCATCAGAAGATGCGGTCGATTCAGCAACTATTTGGAAGCATAAAGGTCAACCTTGGGAAATGGAACGGGAGGAAGCTGTTGAGAGATACTCTCCAGCACCACCATCTCTAATTCCAGAACCGCCGTCGTCACCACCGTCTCCTCGACGAATCGCGGACCATGCGCCAAGGCCAGTAGCGTCGCCACCACCGGAGGTCGAGCCAGTACCCGCTAAAACGACTAAAGCAGCCAACTCAAACGATCGCCAGCTGAGGGACCGGAGCAACATAAAAAAACCAAGCAAGTATCAAGCTAATATAATCGAGTATAATGATCCACAGACCTATAATGACGAACTACAGGCGCATGCTAAAAACGGCACATGGGAGCTGGTACCAAAGCCTACCGGTCACAGCATAATCGATTCGAAATGGGTCCTGAAGTATCAGGCAGTGAAGGCCGGTAAAGAGAGTCGCTGTAAAGCGCGCCTCTGTGCTCGAGGTTTTGGACAGGAGTATGGCAAAAATTACCAGGAAACTTTTGCCCCGGTAGTTAGATATGACGCCTTGCGAATGCTGCTTGCTATTGCTAATCAAGAAGATTACGAGATTGTCCAATTCGACGTAAAAACGGCCTTTTTGCACGGTCTTTTAAAAGACGAAGTATATATGGCCATTCCGGAGGGACTAAATATAAGAGGCGAAGTTGACAATGTGTTATGTAAGTTAAAAAGGGCCTTGTATGGCCTAAAACAAGCTTCCAGATGTTGGAATATTACCTTTAAAAATTGTATGTTAGACCTAAACTTTAAACCGTGCGACTCAGAAAAATCTATATTTGTAAGCGAGAAAAATAGCGAGCTTGTATATATTATATTATTTTTCGACGATGGTCTCATTATGGCCAAACAAAGTAATGTATTGACTAATATAATTAGTGCGCTAAAAGAAAGATTTGAAATTACTGTGTGCGAACCGCGTACATTTGTTGGTATGCAGATTGAACGCGATCGGGCTAATCGAACCATGTTTCTTCATCATTCAGAGTATGCGTGGAAAATTTTGAAGCGCTTCAACATGCTGGACGCCAAAACAGTATGTACCTGAGTATGAGAAGGGAATAGATCTGAACTCGATGAAACAACATGATTCTGAGACAGTGAAATTGCCTTACCGAGAACTAATTGGCTCTTTAATGTTTCTATGTACGGTCACGCGTTTTGACATGATGTACGGAGTAAATTTATTTAGTCGTTTCTTAGATAATTATACGATTGCACATTGGACAGCAGCGAAACGCATTTTGCGATATCTTAGAGGTACAATCAATCACGGTATACTGTTCAAAAACAGCGGGAGTAATCACGAATTAATTGGGTTTTGTGATTCGGATTACGCGGGCGACACAGAAACGCGACGATCTACGTCCGGATACATTTTTCGTTACTGTGGCGGTCCGATTTCGTGGAGTGTTCAAAGACAAAAACGTGTAACACTCAGCACCACCGAAGCCCAATACGTCTCGGCTAGCAATGCCACGCGAGAGGTCGTATGGTTGAGAGAGCTTTTGAGGGATGTTGGATTTCCATGCACAAAGCCTACCATTTTAAACATTGATAACCAAGGTGCAATTCAATTGATAAAAAACCCTGTTTTTCATAGGCGTTCTAAGCATATAGAAGTCCAGCATCACTTCGTTAGAGAGAAGTATGAGTGTGGAGCGATCGATGGAAGTATGTACCAAGCGAAAATCAGCTCGCCGATGTCTTCACAAAAGCATTAGCGCGGGAGCTTTTTGTAAAATTATGTAAGAATATAGGTTTAAGCTTTGTTGAAAATCTTAAAGCGATTGATGTCTCGGAAAGCGGGAGTGTTAAGGAAAATTCCTCGACATTGTATCTAGAATATTCGACGACTGGCGCAAGCGCTTAAACGAGTATGTATAATGTATATATGAAGGTGTGTATAGATATGTAAACATGAATGTTTTTCTGGACGATAGGCTCGGCGCGAGCATCAAGCGACACGATAGGCAGTTCTAGTCTGGCCCTCGATATATATGGACGGGTGATATTTTCGGAAGCCCTCGAGTATGTTAGACTAAGAGGTGGAGAGTGCTTTGTTGAGGTCATCTCTCTTGTAACTACAATAAACTCTATTATAACTACACTGCGCCTATTTTACATTTTACTCTGCTCCTATAATCCTTAACAATAAATACTTTTAAACATCAATCTATTATTTAATTGTTTTAGAATTGTACTTCTCTTTTATCAATGACAAAATCTCTAAGGCTGAAGACCGACTCCGACTTAGAAATAACTGGAAAGTTGATTTGGGAGCTTATATAAATTATTTGATTAAAAAATATAGAAAGGAATCTTCAAGTTCAGATTCTAATTCTAATAATGATTCATCGAGTTCAAGATCGAAGTCTTATTCAAATTCGAGGTCAAGTTCAAGATCGCAAAAATCAGAATCTTCCGATCAGATTATCTGATTATGTACTGAAGCTTTTACTATGTGATTCATAGTTGTTAATTAATATACGAAGGTTTATAGATGTTTATTTCTATTCAATTAAAATATTAAAGTTTATACTATGTGTACTTCATAGATGTTGTTTACGAATGGTTATACCATACTGAAGTAATGGTTAAACTGTACGCTTATACTAATACAGTATTTTATTAGTAAAATAAAGTAATATTTTGTTTACAATATAACTTGGTATTTATTTTTTATTGAAATCATGATTAATAACATAAATATTTTGTGATTGATAGTTTATTATATATAGCTCTATTATATAGTTTTATAATATATTTTTATCATGTGATAAATTGAAACCGAAAATCATATAATAAAACTATATGATAAAATTATATGATAAAACCATATAATAAAACTATATGTTTTCTTTCAACCGGGATGCAGTATGCAAGCCCTCTTTTGCGTGCCGGCAGCTGGACTCATGTAGAATGTTTGCTTAAGTTTCGGGTCAATGACGAAGGCCGATCATTCGATTTATAATTTATAAAATTTTCTTGAAGTCATTCCTTCCAGAGATGAATATTGTTTCGACTTGCAGCGCAGACATATGGGCGCGGGTTTATGCTGCTGCCATGTTATTAATTACACTCATATTTCATCGATGTAAACAATGATGCGTAGTTTTGCATGAAAATTTTGCATCCGAAGTATTCGGCGTGTCCTTTCTGGCGACCATAAATAAATGTGGGAAAGTATCTTTCCAGGTAAGCAGATTCTATCTGTAGCGTAGAAGAGCAACGCTGTCCACGCAGGTATAGAATATCCTCCTCTCTTAAAAAAATGATGGACTTTGTTGTGAATCATTTAATACGGGATTCTGATTGGTTGCTTGTTGGTTGTCTAGGCAACGAAATCAGAACAGCGCGCTTTAAATTCATAACCTCAAAACAGTCATATACCTGGTAGAAATATTTGAGCTGTTTAAAATGAAATGTGGAAACCTCGATGGCAGAAAAAATATATGAAATGTAACTAGCAAGAAACCTTAGTAAATTAATCATGACCAAGAGTGTAGTATTAAAACACGTGTATTGAAGAGGGCATCATAACCCTATTTAAAAGTAGTAATAATGTGTGTGAATATTATTCAGTTTTTTTGAAATGTCAGTGAGAAGTGCAATTAAAAGAAAAGTATGAAGATATAATACTGTGTCTCTATATGCCCAAAGTCACCCTCGATGAGGTTTGAGAGGTGAATTTAAAGAAAAGTTCAGTATCCGAGTCAGTAAGTTTAAGTCTATCATCATACAATGCCCTTTGAATTGTAATGATAGACAAACTCACTGACTCTTATACTGAACTTTTCTTCAAATTCACTACTCAAACCTTAAGGACGACGACATTGGGAATTATTTATTTTAAAATAGCATTGCGGGTATGGTAACATATCAGATGCTTATAAAATATTAGCAGAAGTTAGTGTGCCGCCCAACACTTATAGTGAATTTTCTACCAGAGTTATTAGACAGGAGTAGAATCAAGAGCGCGCTAAGCGCGCCTTCATTCCTAGTCATTCAAATTGTGCATGTATTTCTTTGTAAAACATTCTTTTGCAGAACGGTTTTTATAATTCACTCGTGTTAATTATTTATTTTAATTATTATTTATTTTAGGTCCAATTGATATGAATGCCTTCTTTATTTAGAAACTGGATTCGTTTTCTTTTTACACTTCTATACAATATTTCAGTGATAAACAGGAAAATCGAAAGCCCGTGAAAAAGCATTATAAACCCAATCGTACTTATCAAAAATGATCGTACACTAGTATGTATTATTTCCGCTGAATTTTTTAAATGAGAATATGTTCCTCCATACCTCCACGTATGATGTATGCCAGATTCCATAATTCTTTGTAAGACACTATCAAACTTTTGAACGTATGGTGATCCTATTTTGAAACCGAACGCTAATAGGTCGGTATGTACTGAGGGGTATACGATTCTAACTATTGGTGTGCTGTCATAATTCCTGTATTCGTCCAGCACGAAATTGGCAAAACTGGCAAGTACAATGCAGGTGTAATTTCTGTTTTCAATCAAATAGTCAGTGCAGACTTTGGATTCAGTAACATGTGTGGTTTTTGATATTAACATGTTCACCATTTCGTCATTCTTCAGATGCACATTGCTGGTGAAAAAAGTGTATTCATGTACACGGGAAATGTAGGATTATCGAGTTCTTTTATAACTTCAAACGTTACTTCTTCCTGTCGAATAACTTCGAAGCTACTGAAAAATGAGACAAAATCACTTGAAAAATTTAGGGAAAGCATAATCGATGTTAAATAAATAATTTGTTCGGCTCTTGCTGTAGGCTCATGCATAGCTGACAATCCCAGGACTACTTGATAAATATACAGTTTTGTCCAAAGTCCTCGTGAAAATTTAAGCAATCGCGCAATCACTATGAACGAAATCAAAATTATCATGAAAGTATAAATATAATTTAAAAAATCGCTGAAAGTATTCATTCTCGACTTCTTTATAATTGGCGCTATCATCACAAGATTATCGTCCATAAATGCTTTCGCAATTATTAATTTTGATTTGTATAAAATTGCACCTAACATCATTGGAAATGTTGTGATTTCACTTATACCAGTTTGTACAGACTTCATCATATCTTGAGATCTGATACTTAATTTCCCATTATCGAAAATTTTTATGTATCTAATAGTGACATTGAATTTTTCCGAAAATGTTTTAAAAAAATAAAACTTGTTTCCTCCTGAAAAAAAATCATCACCTTCGCGCACAACTAGCATAGGAAGCTTATGACAAAGTGTTATGTTAAACAAATAACCATTCATATCTATAAGTTTATTCGGAAAGAGCCTGATATTTGCATCGAGAGTTTTATTGAAATAAGTGTTGAAAAAAGGATTGAAATTATAGATTACTGGAGGTTTATTACAATTTATTTTTAACATCGAAAAATCCAAAAAATTTAATTTCCAAGCTAACTCAAAAACAACTCGAAATTTTGATGAAAATTCATCTTTTCCGTGAAATACTACTAAGCAATTCGGTCGTTCTTTTGAATTAGAAAGTTCAACAATATAATTTAGATTAAATTCGATCTCTTGGTTTAAAAGCGTGTCATTTTCTGTCGCTCTTAAGAGTATAATGAAAATTATACTTGTGATGGTAAAAATGTATAACTATTGAAGACATTTGTCAATCGCAAAGGTGTCGATAAAAGCAATACCTTCTTTCATAAGTCCACTCATATAGGCTGCTTACATGCAAATGACCCACGCGCTCTGTTTACGTTTGAGACGTACACAATAAGCATAAGGACTATTTGAATGTGAAAAGAATAATCCAGAAATGGGTGAATCGTCTAAAGCCTAGTGCTGACGACGAATTAGTTTAGGTTCAAATCGCGGTATAGATTTGTTAAACTTTTTCTTTTAAATATTTAAACAAATTTTCAAAAACGATAATTCTAGTCCAACAGTCATCACCATTTTATGATAGCCGCGTGTTTTCGAGCACACGTGAATTATTAAACTTGATGACTGTGAACTTGATGTTATCAACTTTAATTGTTGAGTAAATGGTTGTCCGCCTGCAGTCACGCTAAGCAATGCATATTATAATATGAGCGGCTCATATTGGCCAGCCATACGAAGAAAGCAACTTTTTTATTACAGGGGAGAACTGCGATTCTTCCGAAATCAGTGATGGAACTTTTTATAAATATATTTTTTAACGCATTCCAATCAAACAGTCACCGAATCCATGCCTCTAATTTAGAGTAAAGCAAAGTTAAAAAAAGTAGTTTTCTGAACTGTAGCATCACCCTACTGAAAATAATCGGGTGAGAAATCGCGCGAGTTCTCGCTTGAATAATCGCGCGATTACTCGCGATAGTTTATCAATTTTTAAACTACATGAATACTCGCGCGATTACTCGCGCGATATACGAATTTTTAATTTTGTTTATATTTATATTTTTATATTTGTGTTCTGGATAGGAAACAATATTACAATTCAAATGATTTATTACTATGCATATATACATATATACTATTTTTTTATTTATCTTTATATAATGCTGAGTACAAAATTATATTTACAATATTGTAATTTACATATATATACATATATACACAGAAATATTTATTAAGTAACACATAATGATCGTTATTAATAAAATAGTTGATTCGGCACTGCAATTATGTACATTTTAGTTTCTATTTCAATAAATACACAGGTTGCTGATATTTTGGTTGTATTAATACATAATTCGTTTGAAAATTCTAACACTTCTTGTACAAATGATGAATACTTATTAGGCTTTGTCTTAATTAGCTGACAAATAGTCAATTCTTGATTACTTTTATCGTTGATTAGGAAATATTTTATTTCTACGTATTCCCCAGTGTCAAGTTGTGCAAAGTAATTGCATGATCGAGCATTTTTTTTTTTTGAAGTCATAAACAAACATCCTTTATAAATAATTTTGTGAAAAACTCGTGCATCTTTTGATATACCAAATTTCTCAAGTGTGTCGTTATTGGCACTTTTTCCTTTACCTAAATAATTAATGCTAGATATTTTATATATACTGTTAGACAACATTTGTATTGCTCTTTGAATTTTGTCATATCTTGCTATTTGTAAGATAACACCCTTAGCACAATGAATGGCCTGCAGCAATTTACAATTTGCTGATTCAAAAGGATATGTCGAATGTGAATACAATGGCCCCCAATTGTACACACTCGTAGGCAAATGAAGTAACTGGTGTACATTATATGTTAATGAAGTTAAAGAGTACAGATCTTCGGCTTTCGATACAAATTCATGTAGCATTTCATTCGCTCGATTCAATTCAGTATACGTAATATTTGTTCCTAAGCATATGTGTAAAGCATCTACTAAAAGAGCCCAGTGTTTTAAAATCCTTGCATTATCCAAAACTGCACTTAAAACAGGAATACTATAGTACAAAAGCCAGTTTTCATATTCTCGAGCTTTCCAGTATTTTCTATTTTTTAGAGATCTTGTTAATCGACCTATTTGGTGAGGAGCACGGATTGCTTCAAGTAACTGATTAATATACTGGATATCGGCTTTTCTTAAATGTCTCAATATATATGTAGTAAATTGTTTTGCAACACCTGCTACATAGCAGTGCATGTAGTCAGGCGTAAAACCTTCTATAATATCAAACTTCTTCAAATTTAAAAGAGGAGAAGCAGTTACGATTCCAAAAACACGTTTACCTGTTTCAATTGCCTCTGCTGCATGTTTGATTGTAGTATCATGATCTCTATTTTTTGGTAATGGAATCCGAAAAGGATATCGCATGCTTCCTTGAAAATATTGCCCTTTATGTGTACACCAATCACAACCATATCTTGCATTAAATTGACTTGGTCCATTCATTGGTGCTCTAGCTACAGTATCCACAGAAGCAACCAATGCAAAAATTTTCAGGTTACGTCGTTCATTTTTTATCATACAGGGTATACCCACACCCACTGTTGATAAATCATTTATCATATTTACGAATGCATCCAAGAAAACGCTCATTATTGGTTTATCTTTGCCAAACCATAGTCCAGCAGTGATCGCACTTTTCATTCTGCTCTGTATAGGAATCTCATTAAGAATCAAATATATAGGCCATATAGAATAAGTAGACGATTCGAAAACTGGTGCTCCGTCTGTGTTAAATATTACTGTAGCATACGAGTGGCGATCAGAATCTTTCAAACTTTGAACAAATTTTCTATACAGAACACCATCGTATATATCTTTTATATGATTTTTTTCATGCTCTCTTTCTTTTACAACATAATCATAATAATTTTTATTAGTTTCTATATAATCCTGTATTGCATTTGACGGATCAAATATAGCAAAATAACACTGACTTGATGGATTTGACATATTTACAGGTTTGTCACAATTTGCACAATTTACTACATAATTAAAATCTTGAAATGTTCCAATATAATTTGTACATGCAGGACATACCCCATGTAGTGTAATAATGTCATCATCAAACAATTTGTCAATTTTATATCGAGTTTCAGGTACTACAGCGCTGCCACATACTAGATTAATTAGTTTAAACAAATTAGAAATACCTGTCATTGATAAGGTGTTTGCTATTGAAAATTTCAATAACATCAGTAATAATTCAGCTTGGCTTTTTTGCACATTCAACGACAACACATTGAAGAATTCCTCATTATTTATAAGTTCTCGTATACTATTTGATGTTGACTTTGTACATGAAGGTAGTTGTAGTTCTTCATCATCACTTAATAAGTCACTCCAGGCAAAACTAGAATTATTCTGTAAATAAAAATTAATTAAATGAGACTATTAACATGTTTACTTAAAAATAAAAACAAATTCAAAAATAGAAATATCAATTATTCAGAACTTACATTAATCAGTAATTGTTGCTCCGATGTGATAGGATTTTGATTAGCCGATACAGACTCGTCTAATGCTAATGATATTACATCATTGTCCGTTTCATCCAATAAAACATGAGGATTACTTTGGTCACTTATATTCCTACTACTGCAAGACAGCAATTCGTTGTTTTGTAACTACAAAATCAATTACAAAATTAATGATATTAAAAAATTTATTGATACGTGTAGATTAATAATTATAAAACTATCTAACATACCTTCTCTCTTTTCAAAATTTTTTTAAGTTCACTTAAAGCATATTTACTAAGTGGTACGTCTTTATCAAACAAATACTGTTTTCTTTTAGTTGCGGACATTCTTAATAAATTTTTTATCAGAATACTTTATTTATTACTATTGTACTACATTTACAATACAACTTTTATACAACTTATTAAACAATATTATTCTAATAAGTTTTTATTTATAATAAGTTTTTTATTTGTACACTTTCATAGGTTATCCATAGAAATATGTATACAACTATTATACGTGTGTATGTATATATGTAGTCTTATATATATATATATATATATATATATATATATATATATATATATATATATATATATATATATATATATATATATACATGTATATATAGAGCATAGATGTATACATTCTATTGCAGATATGTTCAGACGTATTCAAGTGCCTGTTCCTTATACGTATAAGACAAGGAAAATTCCGAGTTTTTAAATTTGTAAACGTGGCATTTGGACTGAGAGGTGAGCAATTTTATTAATGATGGAGCATTTACAACTTTAATCACATGCTTTGCAGATTTTTGGACTTCTGTTTGAGTTAATGAATGCTTTAGAAACGAGAACGGAATATATGTAAACCGTTTAACATATACTCCAAACCAAGCGACTGCAGCGCTCATGGAATATTGAACACACCTTTTATTATTATGACCCTAAGTATTTTTTAAGGTGGCAAACAATGTGACCATGTTATTATTATATCATATATAATGTATAACATCATAAACATCTCAAACGTTAAAAACCTTAAATCTAAAACGTTAAATTTATTATAAACTTGAATCAAATTTATTATATTAATTTATAATATATAAAGCAAAGTATTATATGTATATATATCCTATATTGAAAATGTTAAAAACGTTAAG
Organism: Nasonia vitripennis; assembly: GCF_009193385.2. Classification (NCBI taxonomy): domain Eukaryota; kingdom Metazoa; phylum Arthropoda; class Insecta; order Hymenoptera; family Pteromalidae; genus Nasonia; species Nasonia vitripennis. The sequence goes on along the minus strand of NC_045757.1, from coordinate 19,003,294 downwards.
TGCGTATTGTACACATGTGTAATTGCATAGTTTGAAAGAAAAAGTTTATTTGTGCATGGTGTACGTTTTATTTGAAAAAAAAATATAATCCTCTGAAGTAAATATTTATGCTAATCTGTAGCTATGGAATTCGCTTGGGTAAGATTCCATAAAAGTAAAGTAGAAACTTGTTTGAAAGTTTCTGATATTTCATCAAAAGTCATGCTACCTAATGGAGTACCACAAATTGTTCCCTTCCGTCCAAAAGATGAAAAGGATTTTGTTAGTGCAAAGTGGTATTTCGCTCAAGCAAATCCTGAAAATCACAAAAATGGAAATCCGATATTGTCAAGATTAGTTATTTTGTATTTGGGAGGTAAGCTATAACTTTTATGTATATAAATATAATAAGTTGTGTATTGCGTGTATGTTTACTTTTATGTTTATTAAAATTTATTTTTTTTTGCAGTTACACAGGATGATATTGATTTGAAAAGAAAAGCTGACGGTGACGGAAGGAAAAGATTTGCTACACCAAAATGTATGAACTCACAATCCAGTTTTGAAGATCCTTCTCAGTGCTCGGTAAATTTTTTATTTTAATATAGAATTTGTATTACACGTGTTTTTTTTTATTCCTTGTTAATGATATTTTAGTTAAAAATAGTCAATTGGAATGATGATAAAATTACGAGCATTAAACTAAAACAAATTGAATATTTTATGACACCGCAAAGACATATGAAATTTCTAGTAATTAAAATAGTAGATTTGAATAACGTTTAAATTTGTTTTAATTAAAAGGTGGTCGGAGCCACGCTGATTAACTCACATTTTTTACCTTGTGCATTCTTGGCTTTTAAATAATAAATACACACATGCTTATCGCCTCGAAATTCTGTGTTTGAAGGTTGCCATTATTAAATATTATATTTGTGTAGTTATGCAATGAGAAATATGATAGGAATTACGATGGTTACAAGTGTATTGCATTTTATATGACATCTCATTAAAGTAGTACCTTCGTTAATTAAATACCTTTGAGATATCAATGAAATTTAATATATTGATTTCCATTGGTCCAAAAATCACTCAAAAATAAATTTTGTAAGGCCTGATGGGCACATGAAAAACAGCTATAAGCATTTTAATGTTTACTCATTTAAGGGGACAAACCACTTTTAAGGAGGTTGTAGCATTAGGGCAAAAAGTTAGGAAAGTTATTAAAAATGTATATTATTGTTCTTAAAGTTACAAAGAATATTATAGTATTTTTTTAAATATCGGTCGCCGATAAAATTTCAGAGAAAATAGTCGTTCAATATTGCGTATTTAACACGGGCTCATATGGCACTAGCATGATTCCGAGCAGTAATATTAAGATTACTTTTTACAAAAAGTTAAGATCAGATTGAAAAACGAGGACATAAATGTTCTCGTTATGTACTTTTAGATTATCCAAAGAAAAGTCTACGAAGCTGAATGTTTTAAAAAGATATTCACTGGGAAAGGCAAAAGTGTACACTATTCTAACCTCAAATCGTGACTTCCTAGTCATATGAGCAATTTATTAGTATAAAAAAGTTCTTTGAATGACGACCAAAACTATGACAACTGTTTTCTTTTATCGAAAAATTAATCAATAAGCTCAATAAACATTGTTTACTCACTACTGATAACATTTTTATAATATATTTTTTGCATTCATTCGTTTGACTTGGGAATACCACTAGAACCTCCTTAAATCATGATAAATTAAATTCGAATAAAATATTATTTAAATAAATTAAAATGAAAAGATATTTTGTATACTAATATAAGGTGTTATTACTTTCACTTTCACCGGATTTAATCTCCCTTTGCGTCTATCGTACCATAGTGACATTTCATATACTGTTTTAAATATTTAGGCACTGTCCACGCGATACCATGGCACCACATAGTATTAGAAAGAATTTATTAAAAACAAAAAAGTCACATTTAACCTCAAAATTTCTTCATTCATTTATGTATTAGTAAATATTATTATTAGTGTAACAACATGTTTAGATGACTTTTATATTTTTTAATTATTGTTTGTTTATAGCAAAACACATCACAAAGCAAAAAAATTAATAATGAAAGAGCCAAAAACGTTTTGAAGAGAATAGATAACTATTTCGAAGTACCACCATTTCGTGATCTTGAAGAAAATAATGTGACAGCAAATTCTGGTACTTCCTCAGTAATGAAAAGTGCAGTAGTAGTTTTAGAAAAATTGGCATCCGAAAATAATATGATAACCGATCAGCCATCCTCCCCAGAATCACCATCGCTACTTGCAACTCGAAAGAGAAAAATGTCAAAACCAGGCGATGTGAATTCAAAGCCACCACAGGCATCTGGTTCTTATGTCAAAGTACCACAATCCAAAAAACCAACTATATCACCGTCATCATCTGAATCAGAAACAGAATCATATGATTCACTGCGTCTCGACTTGTTTTATAAATACAAGCAACCTCAAGAATCTTCAAATAATCCAGATGGTCAGTTATCACCAATTCAAAGCTTTTCACCTGAATCTCAAAAAAGTACACCACGAAGGAATACACCATCTCCAAACTTATCTGAAAATATATCACCTGAACACACACCACCACCTGGTCGACCTTTGTTTACGCCATCTCCTTCACGAAGTCAGGTGATACAACCACAAGATGCACCAGGTGAACGGCAGCCACCAGTGCGAAATGAGGTTAGGGATTCCCGAGATGCACCAGGTGATGTACCACAGCCACCAATACGAAATGAAATTGATGGAGAACCCCAAGACGCAGCAGATCAAGAACAGCTACCGATTCAAAATGAAGATATAATAGAAGTTCAAGATCCAGTAAATAGAGAGCAGCCTCAAAATGGACACCAGTCGCCACCTCAGAATGAACCAAGTATGTAAATGTAATTTAATATATTTTAAATTTATTATGATTGATATATTCAATTCATTACTCATGTAATTTGTATGTTTTCGTAGGGCCAAGACGTATCAAGTATTATAAAATGACAGAATATGTCAAAAATTGCGTGGAATACTACGCTAAGAGAGGAGAACCTGGTAATCGAGAAATGCGGAGGCGATATAATATAGCATTTGGAAATGAGGTAAATTTTAATATTATATAATTATATAATAACAATTATTTATGCAATTTATTAATTAAATTTATATATTTTATAGCTGTACCTTGGAGAGGATATATCTGTTAATTTACTGCAGTGGGAACTTTTGCAAAGGCATAAGCCACAAGTATTCCTGATAGAATTGGCTGTGCTTATTTGGGGAGAAAGGAATTTATGTAACAGAGCATTGGACTTGACCCGAGGGGTGGAGAATATTCCTAACAGGTCACCAGTGAAGTTAATTGAAAAAGATATATTACGATTGCTAATAAGTATGCAGTAATTCATTTTCTTTGCAGGTTAAATAATTGATCAATTAATTTATCTTAAAAAATAGTCCATGAAATTATAATTAAATTAAATTAAATAATTATAATCAAATTAAGTTAAATAATTATAATTAAATTAAGTTAAATAATTTCATCGCCTATTTTTTAACAGAAAATTATCGATCAATTATTTAATCTCCTCTATTCATAATTTTAAATATCAATAACCATTACAAATAATGTTTTTTCTAGGCCTCTACAATGACTTTCTTAATAACCACAAGTATCCAAGTGACGAGAAAGCATCTTATTTGCTACGGGCAACTCATGTTTTGAGACATAAAATAAGAGATCTGCGTGCTGCAGAGAAAAATAAATTTCAGCTACCAAATGTCAACGCTCAAAGACGTTTAAGATATAACGTCAGAGATTAATCTTATTTAACAGATTTTCTTTTTTAAAATGTCATCTGTATTCAGTTAAGTTTCTTATTTTATAGGAGCTATTTAAATCGAAGTATATTATTTTGTTTCAAGATCAACTAGTCGAAGAAACGCTAGTCCTAGTAGAGATCACTACTAAAAATCAAAAATATAACATGAGTTCAGTCACATTTCTTACTTTCTAGTAGTGATTTCAATTAAAATATAAACTTTTTGTTTCGAGGTTCACTAGTCGAAGAACCCTAGTCAAAAATTGACGTTTTGTAAGTTTAGGATTACAAAAATGAAAAAATCACAATACTTTGATAGGCAGTTGGAGAACTGATTAAAATGATTAAAAATTATTTGAGCAGAGGCATTATTGTTAACCTAAATGGATTTTAGCATTTTTATCATTTTAATCGTTTCTTGTCCTTACCTGTTATCAAAGTATAATCATTAAAAGAATTTGTGATAAAATATTATCTTTACGTTTCCTTTACGTTCTTTATTTATGAATCATAAATTAAAATCAGTTCCTTATTAATTTAATGATAATTACAATAAAAAGGTTTTGTTCTACCTAAAATTCGAATATAACAATGAAATGTTAATTAGTGTTACATGTAAAATTAATAAAGTTACATTTTATATTACAACCAGAACATGATTTATTCTTAATGTCCCTCTGTTTCAGTACAATTTAATTAAATGCATTTTTCAATGTAAATAAAAAAAAAATTGTATATTTGTATATCGCGCGAGTATTCGCGTCGTTCAAAAATCGATAAACTGTCGCGAGAAATCGCGCGATTACTCACGCGATAATTTTCAGTAGGGCATCGTGACAATATCCTTTCGGTGCGGCACTTGCATGTGCCCTTGATGCGCTCGCTTTACTATGCTTTTGCTTTTCTCTTGTTTCGCTTTAAAATTTTGATCGAATCTGCTCGTTCGTCACTATTATTTTTGCAAATCATGTAATCAATGTTTAAAACAATCATAGCGATTGAAAAGCATTTCCATGAGATGAATGTAAGTATAGGAAAGGTAAGGTTGTATTGAGTCAATAAGACAATTAAATTTTTCTGCAGTTTAACATTTATTCAAAAAACAGTTGATCTGAAATAATAGCCAGCGTCGCTCTATATAAACACACGAGATCGGGAGTCGGACAAGCGGCAGAGTGGGGATGCCGAAGCGGAGCGCGGGGCCTCGCGCGACTCGCAGGGCTCGGTGTAGCAGACAGCGCGCTGACCGTCTTCGCCGCGACACTCGATGTTTACGTATCAATCACAGCTGCGAGTTCGAACAAGAGGCTTATTTTGACTTTTGTTGATCGGTCGGGCGCGGCTAAGTGGAGTAAATCCTCACACCTCTTAAATGCGCAAGCGGAAGAGTTGCAGGTTCGATTCCTGCATGGAGCTTTCAACTTTCGGTTTCCGGCCGTTCAAGTCTTCCAAACAGTGCCTTACTTTCCGTTTATTTCCAATACATTAAAAACACTAACCTAAGTGCCTTAAACAAATCACAACTGTCTTCCATATCCCTCAACGCCAGGTAAGGGCTCTGGAAAGGGAGGGGCGGGGAGCGGTCACCACTCTCCAATTCCAGCCCCCCTGGCGTTTCCATGGTCGGTTCCGGAAGGGCTCTGTAGCTTAATGGAAAAAGCATCCGCCGCAAGAACAATTTAATGAGAGGTCCTGGCCAAACTTTTTGATTTTCTTGCTTTTGACTTATTTTCGCAATAAGAACGAACGCCGCGCAGCATTTGCCCAGATTTTTAGATGGGGGAAATATCGGTGTATCACGGAAATTAAGGCTCTGCAAAATAAAAAATACATTTTTATCGTTAAAATGACTAGAGTAATTCCGTTATTTTGTTTAAAATGAACATCAGTTGATAGAAGAAGATTTAATTTAACGATAAAAAGGCACGGATCAAGCTGTAAATCTAGTCACAAAAAAGTATACGTTTTAACTACACTGCATTCGTTATAGTTGCACAAAAGTTCTATTTTGAGATCTCATTATCGCTGGAGATTTTGTTTTTAGACAGCACGCGGTTTCACTGATATTTTAGTTTGAGAATATTTTAAGCAATAACTTTCAACTTTACTGTGATACTATGATTCGTTTGAAAGCCAATGTTCATTTTAATGAAGCAAAAGCGCTACGATTTTTTGGACGAACGAGCAGTGCAAATAAGAATATTCAAAGTTTACTCACCAAATTGAATAGCAGCGGGATGGCCGTGTTCATGAAAATGATGCAGCGACGTCGTAAACTGCAGCGTCGAGATGTTGAAAGTTGGTCGAGCAAGCGGTAGTCCGACAGGCAGGCTGTGCAGTGCAGTATGCAAGCACAGCCTGCCTCGGACTACCGAGTACTGATTTTCTAGGCGCTGGACGTCTCCCATTTATACCCCATCCTGCAGCCAGCTGCACGTATTGGAAATTTGGAAAAGGCGCAGATGGGTGGCAAAATGGCGGGGGCAAGCATCTGCGTCCTTCCGAGGATGCACTTTGTTTCAAGCGACAGTAGCGCAACTGTACTGCACGCAGGTATATAGAGCTAAACGGAAATTTATACAATTCGGGAAATTTATATAAATTGACAAATCTTACAATTTTTGTGAAGAACTTGTTATATTTTACTTAAAATTCAGAAGTTTCCAAGTAATCTGACTTGCCATTCCGCTAAGTTCCAAAGAACTCTTGCTTACGAACAATATTATTTAGAAAGTAAACCATTAACACATCTGAATATATAACTTTATTATGAAATCAATCGATTTTCAGTGAACATGTAAATCGCAAAGTTGTCGATAAAAGCAATACCGTCTTTTATAAGTCCACTCATATAGGCTGCTATACATGCAAATGACCCACGCGCTCTGTTTACGTTTGAGACGTACACAATAAGCATAAGGACTATTTGAATGTGAAAAGAATAATCCAGAAATGGGTGAATCGTCTAAAGCCTAGTGCTGACGACGAATTAGTTTAGGTTCAAATCGCGGTATAGATTTTTTAAACTTTTTTTTTTAATATTTAAACGAATTTTCAAAAAGTGATAATTCTAGTCCAACAATCCATAACATTTTATGATAGCCGTGTGTTTTTAAGCATACATGAATTTAATAATGAATTTAATTTAAAGTTTAATAAAACTTGATGACTGTGATCTTGATGTTATCAACTTTAATTGTTGAGTTAATGGTCGTTCACCTCCAGTCACGCTAAGCAATACAGTATGCAAGCCCTCTTTTGCGTGCCGGCAGCTGGACTCATGTAGAATATTTGCTTAAATTTGAGTTAATGATGAAAGCGGAGCATTAGATTTATAACTTATAAAATTTTCCTAGAGTTTTTTTCTTCCACAGATGCATGTTGTCTCGACTTGCAACGCAGGAATGAAAGCGCGGGTTTATGCCGCTGCCATATTACACTCATATCTCATCTATATAAACAATGATGCGTAGTATCGCATGAAAATTCTGCATCCGAATCTCAAACTTTTCAACGTATGGTGATCCTATTTTGAAACCGAACGCTAATAGGTCGGTATGTACTGAGGGGTATACGATTCTAACTATTGGTGTGCTGTCATAATTCCTGTATTCGTCCAGCACGAAATTGGCAAAACTGGCAAGTACAATGCAGGTGTAATTTCTGTTTTCAATCAAATAGTCAGTGCAGACTTTGGATTCAGTAACATGTGTGGTTTTTGATATTAACATGTTCACCATTTCGTCATTCTTCAGATGCACATTGCTGGTGAAAAAAAGTGTATTCATGTACACGGGAAATGTAGGATTATCGAGTTCTTTTATAACTTCAAACGTTACTTCTTCCTGTCGAATAACTTCGAAGCTACTGAAAAATGAGACAAAATCACTTGAAAAATTTAGGGAAAGCATAATCAATGTTAAATAAATAATTTGTTCGGCTCTTGCTGTAGGCTCATGCATAGCTGACAATCCCAGGACTACTTGATAAATATACAGTTTTGTCCAAAGTCCTCGTGAAAATTTAAGCAATCGCGCAATCACTATGAACGAAATCAAAATTATCATGAAAGTATAAATATAATTTAAAAAATCGCTGAAAGTATTCACTCTCGACTTCTTTATAATTGGCGCTATCATCACAAGATTATCGTCCATAAATGCTTTCGCAATTATTAATTTTGATTTGTATAAAATTGCACCTAACATCATTGGAAATGTTGTGATTTCACTTATACCAGTTTGTACAGACTTCATCATATCTTGAGATCTGATACTTAATTTCCCATTATCGAAAATTTTTATGTATCTAATAGTGACATTGAATTTTTCCGAAAATGTTTTAAAAAAATAAAACTTGTTTCCTCCTGAAAAAAAATCATCACCTTCGCGCACAACTAGCATAGGAAGCTTATGACAAAGTGTTATGTTAAACAAATAACCATTCATATCTATAAGTTTATTCGGAAAGAGCCTGATATTTGCATCGAGAGTTTTATTGAAATAAGTGTTGAAAAAAGGATTGAAATTATAGATTACTGGAGGTTTATTGCAATTTATTTTTAACATCGAAAAATCCAAAAAATTTAATTTCCAAGCTAACTCAAAAACAACTCGAAATTTTGATGAAAATTCATCTTTTCCGTAAAATACTACTAAGCAATTCGGTCGTTCTTTTGAATTAGAAAGTTCAACAATATAATTTAGATTAAATTCGATCTCTTGGTTTAAAAGCGTGTCATTTTCCGGCGCTCTTAAGAGCACAATGAAAATTGTACTTTTCTTAGAGCTCCAAACACTTGATTTTGTTAAAAATTGCTCCGCCCCACTAACCTTCAATTTTTCAAAATCTGTTATGGTCGCAGGAAATCGAGTGATGATACTACGTAAAAAGTATCTGTATTCTACAATATTTTGGATAGTATTAATTTTGAAGATAAGTGATAAATGATGAAGATTGTACGATTGTAAAATATACTCTTGAGCCTTGATTAAAGAATAACAATCTTGGATACGTGCTAAACTGTGTTGTAAATTAACTAATGTTAAAATTGCATGAATAATAAATTTCATTGTTTCAATCAGAATTTCGCACGATTTCTGATGTACTAATTTAATTAAGGTTTATTGAAAGATACATTTTTTTTCAACCAGAGTTGTTGTACGCTTAAGGTTTAAAAGTAGACTGTCTACCATTCGTATTTACTTTACTTTTCAGCAATCGATGGCGTTGAAGAAATCTAAAATGATTTATGTATTTGAACTAGCAAAGTATCATACATCTAAAATTGCTTTTGCTTATGTAGAATTCGTGACACCGCTTCATAATAAATGGAATGTGAAATAATCCATAACTAACAGGTTTTAAATACATGAGTAGAATGACCATGAACGGCAAAGGTCGGTACAAGAAATCGATAATAATGGACTCTTAAAACTATTTTCTAAATAAAAGTTTGTCATACATAGTGTAATTTTAAAACTATTTTAAAATATGATGTTCTGTAAACGAAAAAATTGATGTTTAATAAATAATTTGTTGAGCGCATTTAATAAGCTGATTATATGCTTCTATCTCAGACAAATAGAGTCCTATTACTGTCTTGAATTCGTTAAATAATTGTTCTCAAAATGCCAGATGCTTTTAGCTGCATGATAGACTCGCGTTTGCTTGCACAATATGATATTTAGTCGCTTTTTATAAAATATCACACTAAGAAAAGGCGATAATCCTCTCTTTATAATCTCAACGCTTGTTTGTAGATGGTCACACACTTTCAAGTAACTAATAAAATAACAGACGACTGCTTTTTCCATATAAAAATTTAATTCTAATCACATGACTACAAGTAAAGTTTGTAATAGTTACAATTAAATAAATAAATAAATAAATAAATAAATAAATAAATAAATATATATATATATATATATATATATATATATATATATATATATATAGCACGACTATTAAATTAAAAGAAACTAGTCGTTGTTATGGAGGAAGGACAAGATTCTCATGTCTCGTTCTCCTCGTCGATCTGCAGAAGAGGCGAGTCGGTGGGTGGTTCGGTGGGCCACTTGCCGGCCGTCTGCAGTGGTTCGTCGGTCTCCGCGGGAGGATCGGTGATGGCGATCGGGCCAAGAGGTTCCGCAGTTTCCTCGGACGTCGGCGCCTCGCTAGAAGACGAAGGCTGAGCTGCTTCGGAAGTGCTCGTTTCAGCATCGGTTTCCGGCTTGGAGCTACTGCTGCTACTCAGATCAAGAGGCTCCACTGGTTTGGGTGGCATTAGGTCGGTCGCTGGCACTTCCGTCTCCTTCTCGCACTGGCGCCCGTAGAAACCAAGTGGGCAGACGCATCTGGGGTTCACAAAAGAAAATCGAGATTGAGATTGATGTATCGGTTTGAATTCGTGCAACATTGAAGCTTTAAATCTTCACACGATAACGTGCATCATATATGAGTAGAGGAACAATTAAGTCTCAAGTTGCTCACCTGTAATCTCCAGCCTCGGGCGTCATGCTGACGCAAGTCGAGTTGTTCTGGCACAGGTCCGGATGCTTGTCGCAGTAGGTGAGCCGTTCGTCGCATAGGTCACCGGTCCAGCCGGGCATGCATCTGCACTCCCAGGGCTTCCTGCAGGTGCCGTGCACGCAGCCCGGGTACGGCACGCACTCGGTGCAGTTCTGGCCGGTGTAACCCACGCGGCATCTGCAGCTATTGGGCCGGCGACAGCCGCCGTGTTCTCGGCTGCAACCCGGTGCGCAGATCGCTACACGGTGTGCATGTGAGGCAAAAAAAGACAACGAACGAGAGGTGAGACATGAGCGCTGGCTGATGGATCCAGGAAACTGGATATATGCTTCGCTGGGCATGGCGAATTAGAGCTCTTTGATGTTCACTGATGCTTTAGACTCTTGCGCGTACTGTTTTAGACGGGACGATGCGCAATACATAAGCACTCTTTTATTTGCGCGCGCGCGCAAGCGGCGGCGACGGGGCAGTCTGCTGTGACTTGGAAGCACTCGCTTCATTGACTTTACATCGCGATAGAGCTGGATTTTGTTTTCTTTTTATTGTGTACGAGAGACTTATGCGCGAGTATAGAGTATCTTTCGCTCGACGTTACTTTGAAGTGTTTTCTGGTTTTGCGATAATTTTTTCAACTTTTGCAAGTCAAAGTTGTTGTGGTTATTCGTTTGGAAGAATTTTCGAGAGTAAAGGTATCGTGATATTATTTTTATTTTGAATGTAACTCGACGCAACGATTTTATTATAATCACACCTAAAGCCTGTTCCGCGAAAGTAACATTTCTCGTATTCTTATTGAGATGATAAAGTGAGATATACACGCGCGTTCGGGGGTACGGCGAATGATACAGCGCTGTTCGCTATCAAAATAAAAATCGCGAGGGTCTCCGAGCAAGATTCAAAAAGAACAAACACTTAAAATATATTACGTGTACTCTCAGAGTGTATACTCTGGTGGAGGTGCATAATTAAAAAAAATTAATGGTCGCCTCCACTGTACAAGCAGTAAATTCGCTTACGAGTTTTTAGTTTTAACAAACACTTTTTTCATTTTGGATTGCATTAATGATGAACGATACAGTAGTATTTTCAGTAACTGTGTAAACTTACTTTAACTCTGTAATTAACAATGTATACTTACGCGTGGAACATAAGAATCCCGTCCATCCCGGTTCACAGCGACATTCAAGAGGGCCTTGACACGTTCCATGGACGCATCCTGGTAGAACGGAGCATTGCTTGCACATAGGTCCTTGCCAGCCAAGTCGACATCTGAGTAAGAGTTCAAGTATTAGAAGCAATTAGAAATTTCAAATTTAATTCGCGCATTAATGCATCCTCAACACTCACTTGCATTCGCCAGGTTTGTCGCAATAGCCTTGACTGGGATTGCAATCGGAAGCGCAAATCGGCTCGTTGCAGAACAGTCCCTTCCAGCCTGGGTCACAGGCGCACTCGAAGCTCACGTTACACCTGCAAAGCACAAGCGCTCGTAAACAATATGACTCATAACTTCGCACAAAAAAATACGAACTATTCGTACAGCCATAGAAAACGTAAGCCATCAAGAGAAAGGCTAAATATATAATAAGAAAGTCGCTACGGGATTTTCGGATTTCTGGTCACGACTGTCACCTCCACAGTGCAGCATAAAGCCGATATGAGGAAACAGGATCCTCTTCGCGCTTCAGTTGAAGCAAAGCTCGCAAACGCGAGCGCGGTGAAAGCGAATACCGTTGTTGCGGACGATGCTAAAGGCATCGTCATTTTTCCCGCTTTTTTTTAACGATATATTCCGAGAGACGCGACGCGTTTGAACAGCGATACCGTTATACGCGAAGGATGTATACCTTTTGCGCGGGCTAAAGGCAGCGAGTTTATACCCATACGAGAGCTCTAGGATGACAGCTGCGAGGAAAGCGGCGTGCACTGAAGTACTTTGTACGCGGCAAGGGATACGAGATGTATTGGAAATGTGAGAAGGACAGTGTGTGCTCGGTTTCTATATTATTTCCTGGTGGTATAAAGCAATGTGTGACTGAAAAAGATAATAGTTGTTTTGAATGCAAAGTCATTAAGAGTTTCCATCTAATTCTAACGAAGGTCGCCGACTGTATTTGCATAAACAGTTGCGCGAGGTAGCAGTGGAATCCTCGACACCATGCATACATTACCGATGTATGCACAGGGTAAATTATACCGCGGTACGTCTAATGAATTGGGTACTCTCGCACGGCTGCGTTTGACTAGGGTGATAACAGCGTATTTGCAACTCTATTTTAGAATATAAATGTATTAGTTTGACTTTCAAAATGTGTTCCTTACATTTTCTTTCTACCTATATCGAGTACATGAACGTAGTATGTGTGACGTCGTGTGCAGAAAAAAGAAAATACGATTTCTAATTTAGAAATTTGTAAACGGGGGAAAAAGCAACTCGCGTAGACTTTAGATAGACGCGTCATACGTGAAAGTACTATGTTACTTTGCGGATGACCGATTTTTTTTCAAGATAATATTTTAACAAAATACCTGCCATGCTGACAACCGGGTAGGGCGACGCATTTGTCGCAGAGCTCGCCGTAGAAGCCAAGTTTGCAGCGGCATTCGCCGGGTCTCCTGCAGTAGCCTTGAAGAGGGTCGCATCCTTTCCGGCAAATTGGCACGTCGCACAGATCCCCGGTCCATCCTAATTTAGGCAAATAATTCATTTTAGACGAAGAAATATGCGCGTGCAAATTACGGTCTGCGACTAGAGATATGGGGATTGCTGTTCCGAGTATTATTTTGCAAACGCGCCTCTGAGAGGTATAAGGATAAAGTTTTTAAAGAAATGTCGTTGATGTTGTAAAATATCCTGTTTTAAAACAAAGCAGTTACGATTCATCTTACCTGGTAAACATTTGACTTCGCCAGCCTCGTCGCAGATGTAGTGAGAGTTCGGATGCTGAGTCGCCGGGATTTCGCATGCCTGCTTTTTCCATTTCGGCACGTACCTACATTGAAAATTTCACACATTTTATTGAAAACTCTGTTTTAGCAGCACTCGATAATTTTCAGAAAAAGCAAACCTTTATGCGCGCAAAACTAGCAGATCGCACGAGTCACCGGTCTCAAAACCGGCAAACTAGTAGCGGTCCTTTCTATCTCAACGGATCTCCCGCAATTGAAAGATCGTCGAGCCTAAAAGATTCCCTCCCGAGAGCAGAACCGGACTAAAGTCCACACTACCTCTAGATCAGCGCTTTTTGTAATTTTATTTCCTGGAAACTAGTTTCTCGCGCGTACAGGTTCCACCAAGATGTTCGTTTTATCGTATGCGGAGAGGAGAGTCGCGAGATGTAAATCGCGAGGAAGAAAGTGTACACGACATGTTGTCGTAGAAAATAGAAAGTGACGCGTGCGTTTATTGTCAGCTGTTGGATATGAGCTTTGGGCTGAACGCTTCGTCACGTACTTCGTATCCGGGCCTATGTAGACCGGAATCGAGTCCGGCACAAGCAGCCGAGTCAGGCGCGGTGCATACTTATCGTTTGATTATACAGCCGAAAACGTCTGAAAGTTCCAGAACTTTTTCGAAATCGGCTCGATTTTTAGCAACCATCTTTCCCCGATAAGATAGGCGTCCTTCCTAATCTCCGCCTTATCTCTCCGTTTTCCCACAACGATACCGAAAACAAATGGCAATCAAAAGAAAAACGTGAGTCTCCCACCTGCTGACAGATCTGGGCCCAGCAGCCGATCCCATGGGCAGCTGGAGCATCGTCACTCCGAGTATCGCCGCGGCCCGGCTGAGCATCGTCGCTTCGTGCGGCTGAAGCTCCTGCTGTTGTCCTGTTGTCGTCTGAAGAAAAAGCAGAGGGCCCAGGCCCACCGCGAGGATAAGCGCCAACATGTCGCCTGTGTGTCTATGTCTGCCTGCACCCGACTTCCTAGCCAAGAGGAGACTGCCGAGAGCTCGGGGCCCGCTCGACTCCAAGAGCAGCTAACGGGACCGGTATATGGTCGCCGCTGCCGCGCGCAGCTCCTTTTCGAGGTCACGGCATACTTCGCTCCCCGCTTGTATACGTGTACGCGATGCGTACACACTCGCCCGAGAGGTAAAAGCAGTCGCGAAGAGTATACGCTGTGTGTGTGTATGCAAGAGAGATCGCCGCTCGCGAGCGTGTGTGCGTAGAAAGTACCTCGAGGGGGTGAGCGTGTATGTATGGTTGTTTTCATGCCGCGCGCTGCAAGTTCAATGTACCGGCTTGCTAGAGAGAGAGAGAGAGAGAGAGAGAGAGAGAGAGAGAGAGAGAGAGAGAGAGAGAGAGAGAGAGAGAGAGAGAGAGAGAGAGAGAAACAGCCGGATAGCGAAGAGGGCATAAAGGAGCGACGCTGCTGCTGCTGTAGCCGAGCAATGAGAGGGAAGGATGCAGCAGCGTAAAAAGAGCAGATCGGCGGGGGGAGAATTTATCTCGATTGCGGCGGACGCGAGAGCTATAAGGCAAAGAGAGGAAGATGAGCGGCCGAGCGAGCGGGGAGAGAGTGACAAAAAAGGCGAGAGGATGAGGCCGCTCGCTCGCTTTTAAATGCTCCGAGCGCGCGAGGCTTACCTTTGCATCGAATACAAAGGTCGATTTTTCCAGTTGCGTATTTGCTTGGAATTCGACTGGTTTCACTATTAGAGAGAGAGAACGAGCCGCGATCGACATATCGAACGCGGGGGATCGTATCTCTCCGGCCGACGTTCCATCATTAGACTGCGTCTACCGGCACTGACAGATTATCTCATAGGGATTATCTCGAACACTTATCGAGAGCTATTGAAAGATTTATAACTGTATATACCTCGCGCGCGCAATAATGCCTCCGCTGTAATGAGCGGAATTTTTTCCTCGAATATCGTTACGCCGCGCGAGATCTTTGTTACACATTCCGACCAGTTCGTCCGCGCGAAAGGCAAAAGTACGCTAAGCGTGATATTATAACGCGTTATACGCCTAAAAGTGAAACGGCTATTTACGAACCAGGTCGTGTCCGCTGCTAAAAGTTCGCAAAAGGACATGCTTCGTATACAGTATAAAATAGACGACACTCGTGTCACCGCAAAGAATATACACCTCGATTTTGCCCTCTGAAACCGCAGATCTCCGACCGCAAAGATCCTTGCGCAATGCCTAACGACGCTTCCCATAACACACAACGAGCCGCATATTCCACGAATAAGCTGCCCACGCAGAGCAAACTTTATGATCGGTTCGGATCGATATTTACCTGTGCTCCGAGAGAGACAGCTCGAGGAACTCGACACAATGACGCGACGAGATCGAGTTTATCTCCCGGTATTTCCGGGCTCGCGGATTACGCGTAGCTGTGCTAATTCTAATGCGGTGAGGGACGCTCATCCTCGGATTATGCATAGGTGAATGCGACGATCAGGCCTGAAAATCGTATGTACAGCCAATAAGATTGACGCTAATGCGATCGGGCAATTACTTACGAGTTGCCCGCTGATGCTGTCCAGTCCAGACGACGGGAATTCGAACGAGTTAGAGCCGCATAAGCTGCTTTGGTTGTCGAAGAGTCGGGTATAATGCCGACGATTTAGGACGCGCGCACTGTATCATCGCTCCGCTTTAAATATGGATTGTACAATGCGTTTAAGTAAGAGGCGCGAGTAGGAAGGCTTTTCTCGTGGATTATCGACCGAGAGCCACGAAATGTTCGATAAATAGTCTAACGGATCTCCGTATACTTTGCGATTTTTTAGCGGCCATCCCGAAAAACCTCCTCGATACACTTTTATTGAATAACCGTAAATCGGCTCTCTGACGCAAGAAACTTCTCTCTCGCTCGCAAAGTGCACATCAGCCGAGAGAAAACAGGTCAGCGACCATCGCGTCAACTCGATCGTGTATTCGCAAAAAGGACGGCTCAAAATTCCTGGAGGGCGCAAGACCAGAAGTAAAGTAAAGCGCTTACGAGCCAGCGAACACTCGGGAAGAGAGAGAGAGAGAGAGAGAGAGAGAGAGAGGGCGTCAAATCCCGTGCGCTCAATTTCGCGCCTTTTTACGCGCTTTCTCGCGGTGTACTCACGCCTCTCTGGCTTCCTCAGATTTCAGCTTCTTTCCGTCGCACATCTGACGAGTTTCATTGAATTTCTACACGTTTACCTCGATACAGTCGATTCTCGTACTAGTATCATTGAAATTTTATTTTAGTTTCAAACAAACAAGTATCGTACGTACGATCGATCTAATAATTTATTTGTTAAGCCGCCACACATGCCTTCCCTCCGAGCTACAGCCTCCCGGCCTTCCTTGCGAGAGCTTCTCATGCATCGAAGGGATCACACAACTAAACACGGGTCGACGCAACTCTCCTTTTACTCTCCTCCTAATCCTCCGCGTTATAGATGGGCTCGAAGCTCCAAGGCGACGCACAGCTTCGGGTCTCACGTCGGTCGAGGGAAAAAAGGAAAAGATTAATGCCCCTGTGTGTAACGGCACAGTAAATCCCACCGAGCCTGCTCAGGGCCGTGGAAATTCGGAAAACTGTCCGAGAGCGCGTAGGAAGCTGTCCTGTGAAGGGGTGTGCAAGTGTACAGGTCTCCTTCGAGGGGGTGTCTAATAAATTTTTCTCACGGCAGTACAAGCTCTTGCGCTTCCGTCTCGGAACGTGACACGGAGCCGACCGCCGAATTTAACGTTTTATAGTGTGTACGAGGTACAATGCGCCGCGGTTCTCATAAAGAGACGAAGTAATTTATTTTTTTTGGCTTCTCCTCGCGGCGCAGCTCTTGAAAACTTAATTTCTTTTTGTGAATAGGGCCTTTCTTCGACGCCTACGCGCGCTGCACTTGTTGCGCGCGGCTTTTAATTGTTTCGTTGCGCGCCGCTTTCGTAATGGGCTCTCGGCTCGAGATACGTTTAATTTCCGACCGATCAACGCGCTCGAGCCAATAGAGCTGTCTTGGCAGGGAATGGACGAGGGGAAATCTAATGAAGAGACTCGTAAGAGACGTTGTTCGGATATTCACGTATAATAAGTTTTATTAATTCGTCTAGAAGTATATTTACAGTTGAGTGTGACGCTATTTACAAATAAATACAATCGTTTGGCGCGCGAGACGATCGATCAATCGTCGACGTCTTGCATGCGCTCTCCTTACCAATAGGAACTCTCGTACAGTCTGTTCGTTGCAGCTTGAGCAAGTCGCACGGTCAATATAATATTAATTACAAAAATATCATACAAAAATGCTTGGATTATTACGAAACTATTATAACTGATGCGGTGGGCCTGTGCGTTCGTGTGTGGGTGTGTGTGTGTCACATGCGCATGTGTGAAGGAGGTGTGCGTTCATGTGTGTGTGTGTGAAGTAGAAACGATCGGCCCTGCAGAGGTACGCTCGGATTTCGACACTCGATCGTGAGTCGAGACAGGCGTGTGTGCATTACAGCGTTAAAAAGGTACTCCTCGCAGCGCTATGTACATCTAGATCGTGCGCGGAGGAGGATGACGAGCGACCTCTCGGAGCCTCTTTCGCGGCTATGGCATTTTGGTGAAACTGTAACACGTGTCCTATACAACGCTTCTAATGCTAGCTACACTATAATTTAGACGTATAAAAAATATATATGTATATATATATATATATATATATATATATATATATATATATATATATATATATAATTCAACTTTTTACAGAGACGCACGAGTATGGATGTCATACAAACTGGTCGGCGGCGATGAAAAATTGTACAATACATCTTTACAGCGTATGCATACTTCGTCGTCGGTTTTTAAAATACTGGCCTAATCTTAGAAACTACGCGCGCGCGTCGCACGCGGCCTGTACACGGTATCGGCTTTGCGCCGGTCTTTCTCTTCGAGTATCAGTCAGAGGTCGACGATCTCCGTTCCATCTGCAGCACAGCGCTGAGGCATCCCGCGCTTAGATCAGACCTCCTCCTCGGGCTCGATCTCCTTGCCCCGCCTGCAGAGCTTGACAATGATGATGATGCAGAGAATGATGGCCGCGCACATGCTGGCAGCAAGGAAGGCCCAGGGGTAGAGGTTGTCCAAGTTTTTTTTTATCCTGTGCACGCGCACGGCCGTGCTGGGCCTGGTGTCGACCTCGATGGGGAAGCTGCCGGGGCCCTCGTTCGAGGCGATCCTCACGAGGTACTTGGTGCCGGGCAGCAGGCTGATCTGGGCGACGTTGGAGTCGGCGACCTGGTTGCCCATGAGGCCGCCGGTCTCGGGCTCCCAGGAGACGACGAAGGACTCCTTGGCCACCTGGCTCTGCTGGCGCTCGTCCGCCTCGGAGTCGACGGTCGAGGGCTCGCTGTGCTCGTCGATGCGCTGCTGCCTGCGCTCCTGCTCCTGGTCCTTCCTGCGGAAGAAGAAGCGCCGGAAGACCTCCTCGGGGATGGCCTGCTCCTCGTCCTGGTTGCGCCACTCGAGCACCTTCTCGCCGTACTTCTCGAGGAAGAACTGGCGCACGCGGTCGTTGAAGCGCTTCTGCTCGATCACCTGCTGCCGCTTCAGCTGGCTCGAGACGTCGCGCCAGGAGATGGTCGCTTCGAAGAGCGGGCCCTCCTTGAGCGAGTCGAGCCTCGGGGTCCACTCCTCCCAGCTGAAGTGGGTGACGCCGCCGTCCTCGACCACTGCGACGATCCACTCGTCCTGGCGCAGAGACGCGGGCGCCCTGACTCCCGGGTAGTAGTCGAAGACCTTCCACTGCTGATGCAGCTTGCGCATCAGCACGGCCACGTCGTTCTTCGCGAGCCTCACCGGGGCGCGCTGCGGCGCCGGCAGCATCGACGGCAGGTACTCCTCCACCACTTGGCCCTTCCGGTACTCGCAGGCCGTCTTGCAGGATGGACACTGTGGACAGAAAAGAGCGTTTTCACGTTAGTCAACTTGTTATTTAGTGTGTTGTTGCGTCGCTGCTCGTAAATACGCGCGCTATCGTTGAGGAGCCATCGAGAGGCCCGTTAAAAATTTGTCCACTCGGCCGAGGTGAATTGAGCGGTTCCGGCGCGAAAGAGCGCATTCCCGGCTTTTTTACGACGGCGAGCACCGACTGCCCCCCGAGTAAATGATTAGCCGTGTCGCCTCGAGAAGTACCCGGTCGTTTAGATACGTTCATCTCCCTCTCGCTCTCGCAGTGTGTCAGTCGGGTAATTTTAGTGGCCGGGTAAAGTGCGCCTCTGCCCCCCCCCCCCGCCGCTAATTAACGAGCCCGAAAATTCCGATGCGCGCTTATCCGTTTTCGCTCTTAATTCTCGGGCGGCTACCGATAACGATTTAAAGCTCTCTCGGAGGGGCCCTTCTCTTTTCATAAATTCTGCTCCGCTCTTACGCTCGATTTCTAACCTGGCTGCAGTCGCTCCTCTAAATATTTGAGAGGGAGATCCTTATCTCGCGCGCGAGAGGTATAGTAGCAGGACGAGGAGAGAACAACGACTCTGTTCTCTCCGGGCTGCGAGGAGGAGAATATAAGGAGAGACGACGAGAGACGCTTTTTGTTAGAGAGACGCACGGCCGTGTATTTTCGGAGGGCTGCGTGAGTGCGTGCATTGTGTGCGCGCTTCGTTGCTGGAACACGTGCGAACGGAAAGCCCGTCGACGTAGGTGGTGAATCAATATTCTGAGGAGTGTAGGTACAGCGTATAGGAATATGATCCGACGGAAAATTGCCGTGACCGTTTGCGACGCGCGCTGAATTACGCCGTGAAATATCGAGCAACGCATGACACGGAGAACGAATTCCGTCCGCCTCGCCGGCCATAATTACCCGACAAAGCGCCTATTTACCGCGGCTGGCCGGGGGGATCTCTTTCGGCGATAAATTTTCCCAAAGAGGCATTGTGTGCTCAGCAGCGCGACAGCGGCACACCGGGAAAATCACCGGCAGAGCCTTCGGGGAAGAGATCAATATCGCCCGAGAAAGAAGAGTCTGCTGCCTCGTTGCATCCACAGAGCCGAGTTTCGTTCTCTCTCGTTTCTTTTTTGTGTGTCTGCCTTCAAAACGCAAGCCTAAGCAGAGCCGCTGCTTCTGTTCGGCGTTCCGTGAAAATCGGCAGGTAGCCCCCGCCGAGTTTCTCCGTCTCTCTCTCTCTCTCTCTCTCTCTCTCTCTCTCTCTCTCTCTCTCTCTCTCTCTCTCTCTCTCTGACGAACGCAAGAGAAGAACGTCTCCTGTTGCATCGCCGGCGAAGGGCGCGCTTCACAAGATGGATCGCCGAATTGAGACGCGCCTCTCCCTCTCCTTTCTTCGTCTTTCATTCTCCGCCTGCCTTTATGTCAGAGAGCCCTGTAGACTATGCAGTCGTCGTCGTGGGAGCCCGGAATTTTCTCGCGGTCCGGCGATTTTTTGAGCGGGCACGAGAGCCGACGTGCGTGTTTTTTCATCCTCGAGAGTCTCTCGATGGAAATATTGGAAAATTGATCCCCGAAGCGATAATGCGCGCGCTTTTCGATAAATTTCATCCGAATTGAATTCCGAGCGGCGAGTCGAGAGTGATGAATCGAAGCGATTCCGGAAAGCAATGGGGCGCGTCATTTGAATATCCATTCGTTAAGCCTAGTATATATATTACGCATTAGTGTGTAGAGTATACGCGCGCGCTCGGCATCGAGAGAGAGAGAGAGAGCGCGAGAGAGAGAGCGAGAGAGAGAGATAGAGAGAGAGAGAGCGAGAGAGAGAGAGAGAGAGAGAGAGAGAGAGAGAGAGAGAGGAATGCGCGCTGCTCGGCTGCGAATTTGCCGGACGATCGGAGATCGCGGCGCGGGCCCAAAAAAAGGGTCAGTAACTCGAGAAGGCAGAGAGCCCAAGGGAAAGAGCGCATCAGTCGGATCGATGAGCGCGCGCTTCGCTGCGGCGCGATCGGATTGCAACGGCGGCGGCGGCACCTGATGCACGAGGATTGCTCGTTCGCGGCTCGTGATTAGCTCTAGAGCTTCTCCGAACTTTACACGCGCGCGTCGGAAATTAATTATATTCATCGCGCTCCGGAATTAATTGTGTGTACGCGTGAGCGGTAAATCACGCGCGGGATCTAAACATATTTTTCTGCTCGATTGGTCGAAATAAATCTCTCGATCTCGCGGAAGAGAGACTTTCTCGAGAGTCGAGTCGTGTGTTGTGTAGTCGGGAGGAGAAAAATCGCCGGGCGTTTTAATGCCTAATTTTAATGCACGAGCGCGATTATGAGCGAGGAATTAATGACGCCGTTCACGATGCACCAGTACATCGGAGTCTGTATGCGGATGAATTTTTGCATCGGGAATTAGGAGCTGCTCCGCGGCTCGCAGACTAACATTCTTTCGGCACGCTCGAAATTTCGTGTACAGGCTGTTTCGATATAACTCGATGAGTTTAATTCGACGAGAGCTGCGTCGACGACACGTCAATTACATCGTCGAAACGTAACCCTCAAGCAGGGCAAAAGTCTGTTTGAAAATGCTCGAGCGCAAAAAGCCAGATCCGATTCCGGGAACGCGAGAAAGATACACACACACACAGTAGAAGATTCAATTCCCCTTTGTGCATAGCGCAAAGAAAGAAGCTGAGCGAACAAGCGAGTTCGCTCGCTTGCTCACACACACACACACGTAGAAGGTGAATCATATATTTTTACCTGCTTGTACTCGTAGTCGTCGCAGCTAGCCGGGCTGCTGCCGGTCGCTTGTTGCTGCGTGGTAGCCGTCTTCCAGTTGCTGCCGCCGCCGCCCCACTGTTTCTCCAGGGACTCGCAGTGCTGCCAACACTGAAAGCAAAGAGAGCCGAATTTAGCGGGGGTCCTTAGAAAAACCTTGCTGCTGCTGTAGTCTGCGTGTGTAGAAAAGGACCAACAAAGGAACGGGAACAGGGAACGAGAAAAGGGAGGAGAACTTATAATACACAAGCTGATGCGTCTTCGCTGTTGCTTTTATCGCGGGACCGAATGACGAACGGCGCTGTGTTCGATTATGTAAATAAAGCTCGTCGGGGTTTGCAAAAAAAGGAGCGATTCGAGAGCGCTTTCGCGTCTAATCGGCTCGTCTACGGATTGAGGCTGATGATATGAAATGTGAATCGCAGAGTATAGTGCTAAGTGAGACGCTGTGCGGAGAGAAAGAAATTTTCGAGAGAAAGTGAGAGGGGGAGGACTAAAAAATCTGAGAGAGAATGAGAGAGAGAGAGAGGCTCTGTTATGCCCGAAACAGGTTGGAGGTTAATTCCAATCCTTCTCTCCTTTCTCTCTTCGTTGTTGTTTTCATATTTATTGGGGTACCCGCGAGTACAAGAGAGAGAGAGAGAGAGAGAGAGAGAGAGAGAGAGAGAGAGAGAGAGAGAGAGAGAGAGAGAGAGAGAGAGAGAGCCGAGAGCGAAGAAGAAGAAGCAAGAAGAGAGGGAGCCTGTTTCGTGATTTCCTCGTGGTTCGTTCGTTCTTTCTTTTTCTCTCTCTCGCTCGCGTCTCGCGCTCTTTTATTTTCGAGGGAAGCCCACTCAGTCAGCTTCGTAGAAATGCCACGGGGGCAACGTTAATGACGTATCCGAAGGAACGCTACTCAGACTTTCCGCTGCTGCTGCTGCAGGATCAAACTCACGTCTCCTTCCCTCTCTTTCTTTCTCTCGCAACTCCTTTCTCTCTCTCTCTCTCTCTCTCTCTCGGCGCACGGAGGCCTTTTAATAAATTCATAAATCGCCGAACGCGATCGCTCTTAACATACTTGATTTACCGCAATTATAACAGCGGCTGCTCCCTCCAAGGCCCTCGAACTTTTTGCCTTTTTTCCCTTGTACGCACTCGGATTCCGAGAGAGAGAGAGAGAGAGAGAGAGAGAGAGAAAAGAGAGAAAGAGCGTCGTTAAACCGGTGCGCGCGCTCCGCCCGAATTTCGCCTAAATGCTCTTAATTGTCGGTGATTCGCCCGCGCACCTCTCCGCGCGGAGGCTGATTCAATTAGAACGATCTCTCTCTTTCCGGCGTGTACTCTCGATTCGTGAAATTTGAGCGCGATTTTTCCGCCTCTCGTCGGCGACAGATTGCTCGATTATCGAGAAAAGGGGGAAAGCGTTGTATAAACACCGCGATCGAGCGGCGCTATTATTCTATTATGCTTTGCACGGGAAAAATTCGTGATTATCGCCGTCTTATAATATGCCCCCTGTGTTTTTGCGAGACCGCAGAAGTTTTCTCAATCGACGGAAGGCTGTTGTCTCAATTATTTATTAAACGTTCAAGGGAGAGAAAGAGAGACCGGTTGTGCGCGCTGGGAATCGCCGGGCGCTTGTGTGTAATTTCACTTTTTCTCTTCGTTTACTCCGGCTCGCGCAGTGTTTTCGGGTTGCGAGTTTTACGGCGCGATCGAGCTGAATTTGTTTACTCTTTCCCGCGTGCAGTACATACAAAAGCGGACCTCGAAATCAGAAAAACGTCGGCCGGAAAAATCCTACGGTTTAAAACAGTCGACGCGAGAGCAGCGATAAAACCAAACGGCCGATCGTTTCGTGTAAATCGAGTAAAGTTCAAGCGGAGCGCGACGAAGCTTCACCGGAGAAGAAAAAAATCCATTACTCGCGGCATGCGCTTGCAACAGCGCAGCGGATGCCATTAACGCGCTTATTTTCATAGCCGAGAGCGGAAAGAAGTACAGAAAATCGTCGTCGCAACGTCGTCGTTTTTTCACGTTCCCCGAAAAGTTTACTTTGCTCCGCGCGCGAGCGGAAAAGCGGTTTGATCGTTGAAATAGGAAACGCGGCGCGTGATTTTTCGAGCGAACGGAAAGAACAACAGGCGGACCGAAAAAAACAGCACGTGTTCGTTCCAGCGACACGTGAATTTATCGTTTCAAAAACAGCTCTCTCGCTGCATACACACACACACACATGAGGGGCGTATAAGTCTGTACAGCGCGCGAAACGAAAAGAGCGCTTTTAATGGAGTCTAATTAGAAAATTGGCCGCCGAGAGAATTATAATTAATAGCCATCGCGGACTATCATACACGCGAAAGCGAACCGGCATTTAAATTCTTTTTGCCCCCCCATCAAAACTAATTCGGAGCGCGCAGAGCTCTCTGTGTGTGTATGCTGCCTTCGGCAAAAAACGCGCTCGAGAGAGAGAGAGAGAGGGAGAAACAAATACGAGAGCGCGCGGTGAATAAAGAGAGGAACGCGAAAAAAAGCCGTATGCATGGATGATGAATGCGCGCTCTTTTTTGCGGCGCTGCGCGCACAAAAAGCGTTTTGGCAATTAAATCTCGCTGCCTTGATTTCGAGCATGTCGCTCTCTCTTTCACTCTCTCTCTCTCTCTCTCTCTCTCTCTCTCTCTCTCTCTCTCTCTCGTTGGAATAACAAGAAGAGAAAGCTTCGATTTCGAAGCGCGCGAAATACCGAATCGAAAACGATCGTTGAACAGAAAAAACTGCTTCGGAGGCCAAAGTGAGAGACAAAGGAGGGGCGCACGGAGAGAAAGGGGCGAGAAAAATAGAGAGAAAGAAAGAAAGCAGACGGAGAATCGGCTGATTTACGAGCTGCGATATTCGGTTATCGATGGTGCGCTAGGCTCGCATGCAAGAAGCTCGCGCGCTGCTGCATAGCGGCGGGGGCGCGCGATAGCATCGGATTAACGACGCTTGCGCGACCGAGAGAGGGAGGGAGGGCGTGATCAGCAAATAATTACGCTCGTGAATCTCGCTCTCCTCCCTTTTCTTTCTCGCGTGCGCGAGAGCCACGGAGATCCTCATTACGCGCGCGAGTACCTCTATACGCCCCGCGCACGCGCGGGATTTAAAGTCCAGCTCTGGGTGGCTGCTGCTCGGGGGACGACAAATTTCGCGGCCGATTAACGGGCTTTCTTTATTTATTTTTTTCATTCCGAGGGTATTACCGCGCCTGAACGCGGAGTATGATCCATCAGCGGCGATTCCGGCCCGAAAAACGCGCGTCTGCGTGTCATATAAATGTGGGCCCTCGGAATTATACGGGTAACGTTCGTAGAACGCCGGCAGTCGAAAGTTCGGAGCATAAATTTGAATAGATCATCGTCGCTCATTGTGTCGATTTCACGTGCGCGCCTGCATAATGTCAGCGATGCAGCCCCGAGCGCGCGCGAGTGAAATAAAGGAATGCCCAGGGGACATTGAGAGAGTGAGAGAGAGAGAGAGAGAGAGAGAGAGAGACAGAGAACCAATCGATTTCCCGGAATTTAATGGAGAGCGCGTGCTAAAATATATAACTGCGAGCGCGCCTAGGCCAAATGAGCAACGCCCTCGCCCCGTCTCTCTCTTGCTCTCGCCTTAATCGCGAGATCCCCATCTGCCAGGACGGGAGAGCCCGAGGGGGAGAGCGAGAGCGGGAGCTTCCTTGGGCGAGGCTCTCCGGCCCTTTATTCGGCCCTTTATTATGCTCTCGCTCTCTTTCTCCGCTGCACGCCATGTGCGCCGCTCTGCTACTGTTACGTGCGTATATTCTCGCTCCTTTTGCGTGTACTGCTCTGGAACGAAAGGACACGCAGCCGCGTTTTGTGCGGATATTTGGATTTCGGAGCTTTTGTCAGATTTCGAATTCTCCCGTTCTTCGGTCTCCCGGCTTTGAAATTTGTTAATTGAGACGAATGGACCAGCTCGCATTGTTTCAGCTGCTGGATAGCGGAGCGATTTTTTGCGCGCCCGTTAACGCGTATTCGGCGATACGAATCTATAGCTACATTTTTCACCGGAGCATACGGCAATCCCCAGCAGTTATCGCAAGAGGCAAACGCAATGCCCCAGAGTTACATTATATACGGGGAAAAAAGAAGCATTACACAACCCCCATCCGCTGCAGTGCGGAGCATAACGAGGCGCGTTGAGAAAAAAAGGTCGTCGCTCGAGAGATAGGCCTGCCGCGCTGCGCTTTAATGCAGTGTAATTGCGAGTGATATAGTTGGCGAGTGGCGGCGGCGTTATCGCGCACATGGGAGCGCAGCTCGGCGGGCCCCCCTCGTCACTCTCTCTCTCTCTCTCTCGCTCGCTGCAGCGGTGGCGGTACAGGAAGAGGGAGATTTATCGCCGTCGTCGCCCTCGCTCTCTCTCTCTCTCTCTCTCTCTCTCTCTCTCTCTCTCTCTCTCTCTCTCTCTCTCTCTCTCTCCGATTTCCAGAGATCGGACGCGCGAGTACATTAATAAGCCCGACACTCGGATTGGGACAAAAACGTGTTTCGGGGAAAATTCACTCCCCGCGCGTCCCGGCGACTCGAGTTGCTTATCGCCGGGGATTTACACGAATCTCGCAGCCGACTAGAGAGAGAGAGAGAGAGAGAGAGAGAGAGAGAGAGAGAGAGAGAGAGAGAGAGAGAGAAAGAGAGAGAGAAAGAGAGAGAGAGAGTGTCGGGTAACGATCCGCGCAAGTGCTCGCGTGTGTACAGAGGCGCATTATGAATGTGCATGTATCGCGTATACACACAGCTGAGAGAGAGTCAGAATGATTTCGTCTCTCGAGCGCGAGCCCGCTCGGAGCAGGGGTGAATAAACGAGTGCGCGCACGTGGTTATCGAACAATCTGGACATTATCGCGGCGACGTTGATTGAGCGATTTGTTACAAGCGCGCGAGTTGCTCGTGATTAATGGTACGCCCGCCGACTTCTCTCTCTTTTCTTGCCGAAAATCGGACGTACGTACACACAGCGCCCTTTGATATTACTATTGTACGACGTCGCGTGTGCTATCTCCTACTCGTGTTTTCACTTTTTTCCGAGTGCAGGCGCGCGATAATTCTCCCCCATCGAGCGCGTGCCCGGCCCGAAATAAAATGTCCGGAATTAGCATCAGAGCGGCCGAATAAATCAGCCGCGCAAACTTTTGTCACCTACGACGATTAAGAGGCTCGCGCTTCGCTCCGGCCTAACTCATTCCCGGAGTTGCGCAACTCCACACAACTCTCTCTCTCTCTCTCTCTCTCTCTCTCTCTCTCTCTCTCTCTCAGCCGTAATGACGGTCTGTCTTTCTCTTTCGGAAAGGCAACCACGCGGTCGGGGCCTTTAATTACAAAGTCTCGGGAGAGTTTCGGCGCGTCTCCCTTCTTCTTTTTTCTCTTCAGCGCCGCTTCGATGCCGGAGGAGACTCTAGTCTAGCAGGGGCCCGGATCATAAATCTTTTTTTTCTCTCTTTCGGGGACGACTCCGGGCCTCTGGTATACCATACCTACGGAGCGCGATGGAATAGCTCGTTCACGCAGCTAACGAACCGTCGTCCTCGGTCTTCCCGCGGCGCTAGATCACCGAGCTATTAGCGGCGATTTTTGCTTTTCCGAATTCGCGATTATCGCTCCTCCACCGCAGACCCTCTCCGATCTTTATGGCCGTGTTATTTTCTCTCTTACTCGAGGCGCAACGCGAGAGGCTATGAATATTGATTGAAAAAAAAGGAAAGCGCACCGCTTATCCAGACGCACTCGATGATTTGTGGCGGCGATACCGATTCGAAAGCGCCGCGCTTTTTCGAAAATTCACGATCACCGCTGCGCTGAGCGGCCGTGTCAGTCAAACGGCGGGATTCAGCGTTACCGAGAAAGTCACGGAGAGGGAGAGAGAGAAAAAAATATTCACCGCGAGCATAACGACTCATTCAAAAAGCGTCACGCGAGCGAGCGCCGCTGTAAAAGGAAATACGCGGCAGAGAGAGAAGCAAGGATGAGGAGGAGAGGAAGAATATAGGAGAAGAGAAGAGAAGAGGGTAGATGCACTCACTTCATTGCAGCCGGTCTCGCCGTGTCTCAGCCACTCGCAGGAGCCGTCGACGCTGTGCCTCTTGAGGCACTGGGACCTGCACTGGGCGATTCTCACGATCGGCCCAAGGTCGAAACTCGCGGCCGAGGCCGCGCACACCGCCAGCACCAGCGCCAGTATCCGCAGCATCTTCGCTCCGATTGTATTATCCTATGCTCCTCGACGTGTGTACGCTATGCGCTATACACACTCGGCACACTGTTGGACCAACGCGCACTTCTCTTCCTCGTCCTCGTCGCCGTCGACGTCGTAGTGAAAACACACGCGCACAGAAAAAGAGAGGAAGGCAGGCAGCTGCAGCTGTATGTGTGTATGCGAGCACTCACTGAAGCGAGTCGAATGAAATCCTATACGAGAGAGAGCGAAGGCAGCATGCGATGCGCAACCCTCGAAAACGTCGAGTCGACTGTGGCCCTTCGGCCTCGGGACCTTCGTTATATAGCCGCGCATTCCCCCTCTATACCGCGAGAAAGAGAGAGAGAGAGAGAGAGAGAGAGAGAGAGCGAGCGCGCCTCGCCCCGCCACCGCGAGCTCGCTCGGCCGGTCTCTGCACCCGCGGTGGTCGCTCGTTTCTCTCTCTCTCTCTCTCGCGCCGTGTCCTGCTATGCGCCGACGCTAGAGAGAAAGAGAGAGAGAGAGAGAGAGAGAGTCGGAGCATCCCTTGTAATTACCCGTGGGCTGCGACCGTGCGGATGCTGCGCGCGCGCGTGTGTGTGCGAGCCCCTTGCCGCATGCGATGCACAGCGAAGAAAGAGAGCCGGAGAATTGCGCGCCGGGCTTATTTTCGTACAAATTATTTTTCGCTCCCCGGAGCTCAGCCGGGGCGCTTTTAATTGACGAATCGCGAGGTAGTTTAGTTGTAAATATCGCCTGATTGGGACGCGCGCTCGCTCCTTTTCTCCTCTTTCCCAGCCACTATACGTTGCAATTATAAATTTCGGGCCCTCTGTGCGATTGAGACGTCTCCGGGCTCGCTGCGCTAGATACATCGAGCTTGTTTCAAATGAATCACTATGCGGCTGGATAACGTGTCGCCAGTCAGCGAAATTCTATTCCGCGTTGCAGCGGCTTTGAGTCATCCCGTGCACTCGTAATTTAAATACGGACTATTCGAAAACATAAGTAGCCGACGCCGCTCTTTTCCGAGAAGCGACGACGTTAGAGAGGCAAAAGCCGCGTTACGCGCGCGTATACAGCGTAATAACGAGCGGATAAAGGATTAATTTTTATACGACGGCGACAAGCGTCGAGCGAGATGAAACTATCCGTCGTAATACGCGCACTCAATGAGAAGCAATTTCGCCGAAGGAATAACGATACAGATTGCGCACGAGAGCACTGATGAGTAATTGCGCGCTCTTATCATCATGCGAATTATCCTCGTTTCCGTCGACGGAGAATTTTAATTGATCAATTGTGTCGCATTCGCCCGATGATTCCGGTGTTGATTCAATCACAGGCCCCATCAGCGTTCATTTTGATTTGACTGCCGCTGCACTCGATGCGCCGCGCGCGCCTGGATTTAGAGTTTAACCGTCTGCCTGTCACTCTCCCGCGCACAATATTCTCGGATTACACGAATTTCGAAGCCAGGACTATTCGCTCTCTCTCTCTCTCTCTCTCTCTCTCTCTCTCTCTCTCTCTCGAGCGACGAGGCTCGAAAAACGGAATCCCGCGTATAATGACAGGGTTCCGCGGCACTTGGCAAATTAACGGTAATCCGTTATTTGTGTATACACACACGCGCGCGCACGCACGTTAATTATGACAAGATAAGCAGCGACGAGGGGAGGGGGAGAAAAATGCAAGGCGAGGACTTCGATTAAGACGTTTCGCCGTGAGAGAGAGAGAGAGAGAGAGAGAGAGAGAGAGAGAGAGAGAGAGAGAGAGAGAGAGAGAGAGAGAGAGGAGAGGAGTAAATTATTTGCGAAACATAACGGGCGCGGTGCGACGAGATGCGAAAAGTAATTGCTTTCGTAATTCAATTATGATGTAGTGATAAAGGAAGACCGCGCTCGGTTCGAGAGCTGTATTCTTTCGTCCGCGCGCGAGTTTACTCCTAGTCCTTCGAAAAATGAAATATCGTCCGAATTATTGCCCAAGCGCGCGCGGTCGCCGGTAAATTATGACCGCACACTTTGTGGTCCTACAGCTATACGCGTCTCTTAATTATTCGATTAAGAAAAAACAGTACTCGGTGCAGCAGAGCGAAGGGGAGAAAAAAATCCAAAAGACCTCGGCGGGCATTGTCCCAATTCCGACTCGGTATTCAATTATTCCGAGCCGCGCACGTCGAGCCCGAAAAAGCTGCGGAAAGAAGAGGGCGGCAGAAGCGGAGGAGGACGAGCTCGGAATAGTGCTGCGCGAGCATCTTCGGCCCTTTCTGTTCGCGGAAGGAGAACATTCGCTCTATCTCCCGTCCGCTTGTGTGGCGGCGACTTTCTTGGATGAAATACAATTTTGCGCCCGAAAGTCAGTCGTATAGCTTGGAGGGGGAGGAAAGAGCAGCTTCTTTTATTACATTGTAGTCAAGCGAGCGCATTATTGTAACGTTGCAGATTTTCGCGTCCATAGGGACGGAAAATCACTTTCGAAGGGTCACTGGCGCGGATGTGCTCGTCGGCGAAATTTCGGGGGAATTAGTTTTTCATTCTTGTGAGAGTAGTGTGCGATGGAATTTAACTGCCTTGCGATTGGGTTTCTGGAAATAACGAAGGATGAGTCGCCGCGGTGCGTTCGACAATTTAAATGAGCTACTGTGGAGAGAGAATTTAGTTTCGTATTGACTCGGAAGTGACTCTCGCTTTCTCTTCGCTGTGGCGCTCTTTTCCTCCTAACTTGTTGAAAATAACTTTTTCATAGTTCGAATTCCCTCGAGAGAACGGACTGCTGTTTAGAAACGCTTTGTAAAACACACTGTATATTTTCACGATACTCAATATCTCGGCAGTTTCCTGAAACCCGAGCAACGACCCGACGTTACAAAACAGTCGAAAACCCGACTGTCTCCACTGTTCAACAAGTAGCGCAACACTATCCACTATACATATGTTACGCCGCATATCGCGAACCCAAATTTCCCCGCACAGCATGCACGCGCCCGCCGTATCCCTCACTCGCCGCTACTTCCGCTCCTTTCAAAGGATCCACCTCCCTCGTATCGCACAATGAGCGCCGAAACAAAAAGCCACATCGAGAACGTTTTCACAAAAAAAAGAGGAGCTCTCGTTTACAAAAATCCTCCACCGCCCATTTCCTCGCCGCGAGACGGAAACTCGAATTTCACATTCGTGCATCAGCCTCGCCTATCACTGATGTACCAGAAAAATCCACGACTATGCGCAGGTCTCGATTAGCCGGGCTGTCCGCCCTTTTTTCTCCTATATAAGTGTGCAGCATCACTTGCGCGTACGTGTACCTATATAAATCCGCCTCCCGAGAGAATTACTACAGAGAGCCGCGGATGTTTGCTCTGTAGGATGGAACGTCTTCGGATGCATTATTTCGGCTTGTTTGGGGGTTGAACCCGCGAAGAATGGCCCTGTACGGGCTACACACACGCGCATGAGAAATCTGGATCCGGCGATGTTTTTTGTGGGCGTGTGTAGCCACCGTTTTACTCTCCGCAGTCGTCCGCTCGCTATGGGAAGGAAAGAAGCTCTCACGTGGATTTTCGAGCATTAAGATTATAAATCTTGTTTTACGGACACGCTTCGCCGCGGCTGTGTTTGCGGCTGTTAAACGAGAACCGATGCGGATTTCATTGCTGCCTGATTGATTGAGTATAGGTGGCCAGTGGATTTTACACATCCTGTGCTCTTTCGACGATTTGCTCAACTCGCTGGGACTTTGTTGCGAAGATTACGCGTACCCGATTTTACGAGGCTCTTCGCGAGCATCTTATCGCTCCTTCGGCCGCAAAACGTGCACTAATGGATCGGTCGGTTTGATTCTATTTTATTCTATTATCTCTAATATATTTTATCAGTTTAATTATATTTGCAGCCCTCGTCCCTCTTTTTCTTTCAAACGATCGAGCAAACAGAGCCGAGAGGGATTTAGACCGGCAGTGCCAACACGCCGCGATTTTACATCTGGCCGTTAATAACCCGGTAGTACATTGCGTTACGAAACGAATATAACCATTACGACCATTAGCGCTGCGTAAACCACGCGTATATTACCCTGCTAATCACATTGGCAAAGCTCTCGTTCCTCAAAGACCGCTAGCGGCGAGCAGCAGCTGCAGCAGCGGAGCCGTCGAGCAAACAGCGCAACATTAAAGGAAAATTCCCGAACTCGGACTTTGGGGCCATTACGCAATCTTAATACCCGCGCTCCTCGAAAAAGCTCTCGTATATGGGTATATTTCTCCTCCAGGTACACGCACACACACGTGGTCTCCGCCCTGTGTACACACGAGCTCCTTCGTTACTCACCGCTCGAGCGCTGCTGCAGAGATGAGAGAATACCGGAGGAAGGCGTAATGCGCGGAGTATCGAGTGGCGTAACGCCGGCAGACCCTCGACGCGCCGTATTATGGAAGTATATGGATGAAGAGAGCGAAGGAGAATGAAAAAATGAGAGGAGAACGCGCGCGATCGTCTACCGGAAGCGCAGCAGAAACTCGCCGCGCTCTCGTCGAGAGTTTTGACTCTTTCTTTCTATGCTTCTTCTTCTGCTTCTTCGCTCTCGGCCGCGCGCGCGAGCAAGCGACTATATACGCGTCACAATGAACAGGATGTGTACAAATAAGGGTATTTGTCCGGAGAGCCTGATTGTAGGGTGAAATATACGAGACGCTAAACTGCCAAGGCTATATACGCGCTCCGCAAGAGCCGCTCTCTCACAGCATCCCTGAAGCCTAGGATGTGTATAGGTATTATGGGCGAGGCCGGAATAGGCTATGCTTATAGCGCGGACGAGGACCGTGTTCTATATATAATTGTCAATGGAATCGGGACGTCTCGCATTGTGCGTATGTGTGCCTTTCTCACACCCGGGAGTGGGGGGCGACGGAGCTTTTAGACGCGTCGTGCATTATACATACGAGGCTAATGACGACGGGAAAATTGGCAGGATCCGCATTGTGCGGAGACGACAAGGCGTTTCTTCCTCTCGCTAGCTTCGGAGTTTTCTCTTTTTTTTCGCTGGAAAACGCATTCGCCGAGCATTCTTCGCTGCACTTGACGCAGTAGTCGGCGATTCTTTGTCCGCATGTATGCGTGGGTCAGTGTCGGGATGGACTTTCTCTCAGGGAAGTGCGGCGATTCCGCAGCGTTTTGTACCTGTTTAGGGGGACATCATCGGCTTTCGAACGTCCACACCCACGAGAATCGTTTTCGCATTCTTATGAGAGTATACGCTAGCAAGTTGTACGTTTATTATACACTTCTTTTTTAATCGATTTGGAATTCTCGGTAATTTTCGCTGACAAGCTTCGGCGTGTAATTCGATTCACCGACTCGGAAAATTATCGGCAACGAGAGGGAGGGAGTTGAATTTATTTTAAAAAACACAGCCGCGAGTACAAAGCGGCGAGCGGAGAAGCGTAATGAGCGTTAATTTTTCGCGAAATTGAAATGGCAGTCGTTACGCAGCGTTACAAAGTCGCGAGTGCTTATTACCAGCGACATCCACCCGCTGACCAACTTGAGCAGTCTTGTGGTCACGGAATATATATTAACGATGCTTGAAAATGCCATGGATCCTCTCGCTCGCTCGTTCGTCGTTACCTACGCGTGCATCCTCTGCAATTTCAGCGAGCCGACGGCAGTTTGTTCTTAATTGGTTTTGCAGCCGACTGCAGTTTATTAAATTACGTTTAGTTAAAACCCATTATAGAGAATATAAAAGATCAATTTGAAAAACTATTCAAAGTATACCCGGCTTCCTGGAACAATTTCGCCCCCATCAGTCAGCCTCGGAGAACAGCGAGACCGTAATCTATTTTCCCAATCTAATTTTCGCAAACGCATACAAACCTCTCAATGCCGTCTCTCTCCCGCTGCAGTAGCAGAGCCCGAGTTGCAGTGGCAACATCGCTCCCAAGCTGCGACAGCCACCGTGCATTTAGCGCGCGATAATAGCCATTACACAACTCGTAGCAGCCTCACCTCTGGCTCCCGGGGTGGCATTCGCTCGCCAAGGACCGCACTTACTCTCTCGTCTCCCGTACAGTCCTTGGGACGTCGATTTTCCATAGACGAGCCACCGTGGAGCGCAGAGAGACAATGAGCGAGAAAGAGCGTGTCTCCAGCGGTTCTCGCGAAGGATACTGCGGTGGTGACTTTTCCTTTCGGTAGTGTGGCCCTTTGTCAGGCCCCGGAACCCGTAAATCATACACCGGCCAGTCGGTGGGCCCCGGCTGTTAGCGCTTGCGTGAAGAGCCCCCGAAACCGGCAGGAAGCCGAACCCGGAATTCGGAAGGAGGCACGTCGTAATGTAAGTAGTAGCCAAGGATTTTTTCGCGCGTTCAACGGGAAAGTCGCAAAAAATGCGAGGCAACCCGTTTGACGGTAAGCGTGTGAAAAAAAATAAACGGCGTTAGGACCGGTTTGAGATTTTACGAGGGGGTATATGCGCGGTCGGATCTTTTTTTTCTGGGGTTGACTGTGAAAATTTATAGCGCTTTCGCCGGGAAAAATTCGAGTTTCGTGCGCTTGACTCGGATTTTTAGCTCTTACTCGTGCGCGCGGCTCGCTTCGCGACGGAAAAATCGACCCGCTAAGCCGTGGCCGATTTTTTTGTGTCGACCGTAAAACTTTATTAGACCGCTTCGAATACTTCTGTCGTCGAGTCGGTTTCTCGGGGATGGCTCGTGCTTACGGATTTTCGAATTTTCCTTAGAGCGCCGAGAGTGAAAGAGAGAAAAAAGGGGCAACCCGTTGAACGGGTGGAAAAAAAAACTTTGTATTCTAGCTGCGCGACGATGCCGGGATATTTCCCAGTGCCGCCTCGTGTTTTAAATTTTTACAAAGGCCCTCTTTTTATCTCAACCGTAAAACTTTATTGAGCTTTTCTCGGAAAATCCGTACGTTTCCACGTGTGGCACGCGATTTTTTTTTCTTTTCAACGTCGATTATAATCTAGTTAATTTTCTCATCGTTATATACGAGCCAAGCGTCTCGTCAAAGTAGCGAGCGAATTAAAGTATCATAGGTGCCATTAGACGCGGCAATTTCGCAATTTTGAAGATTAACCGGAGCGCCGCGAAAGCTCTATAATTTACGCACCGCGAGCTTAATGACAGCTGGCAACTTCTGCAATCGGCAATCAAGCTACTTAACGAATAATTCACTAACGAGCCTCGTCACGACTGTTATACACTTCTCACACACAGCATCTCTCGCCCATATACAAAGCGGCCACAACCAACCCGCATCATCCTCCGCCGAAAATTTAATTTAATTTTAATGGCTCGAAAACCTGTCCCAGAAACTCCGTCCCTCATCCCCTTCGCGCAATTTACGAAAAGTCCGGAGAAACGAGCTGCTCGGAATAATCGGTGCGAAAACCGCAGCGCGAGACGAGCATTAGAAATACATTAGGCTCTGGTTTTCCCAGGCGCTGCGCGCAGACGACGACTTATGCATCCTTAACCCCATGCCAACTGATTGCCGGTCTCGAATAATTGAATCCATGGGACCCCGCACGTGGCGGAGGATGGATATACGTGTGTGCGCAGGGCTTTCCCCTGCGAGGTAGTAGTGGCAGACGCGATGTTTCCCATGTCGTTAGTCTCCGGGACTTATTCCTGCTTTGTCGCGGCTCTTGAAGGGAGAGAGGGAGAGAGCGAGTTAAATATTTATCGAATGTGCCGGGACACAATGGGCCAAAACCGCGGCCGTGCGTCGACACGAAAATTTATATTTAAAGCTGTGCACGCGCGCGCGCCTTTTATATACTGTCTAAACGATATATATATATATATATATATATATATATATATATATATATAGAGAGAGAGAGAGAGAGAGAGAGACGGTGTCGCCGGATATTGGAACGGCTGCAATTTATCGGGGGATTATTTTCTGCGATTGTTGCACTTCCAAAATTAACATGGGAAGCGTCTGTACCCGCCGTTTGGTTATTGAAATAGAACGGTCGACTTTAGAAATGTGTTCATTATGTATTTAACAACTCCGCAGGTCACGAAAATGGCACGAAAAGAAAATAATAATTCCAAGCCGTATAACGTCTGTCTCTCTGCGTCTGCAATTTTTCTAGATCATGGATTGCAAAAAAAATATAAGACACGCGATATGCGAACAAAAATGAAAAGAGTGTACGGCTCGGCCAGTAGATGAAACGGAAACTAAAGAATCGAGGCAGTAAAATAAAGAGATACAGAAAGAGAGAGGAGTATAAAGAAAAAATATGTGCGTCGATCCCGAGAGAATTCCGTGCATTACTCTTTCTCTCTCTCGCTCTGTCTCTCTCTCTCTCTCTCTCTCTCTCTCGGCTCTCCCCATATACAGGCGAGTTTTATTTTCCGTTTTATCGTTTTATCGTCTTCGGCATCTCTCTTTGGATGTGATTGGATTGGCCGCGACGAAAAGTCTAGAGATAGTATTGAATTTTTAATACGTCGAGATCGATCGTCTCGAGTTGTTGATAATTGAATTCAAGAGCGACAGCTTCACCCGATGGGTTTTTTAATTTAATTTTGGCTTACTTTTGTCAGGCCGCCTCTCCTCGTTTTCACGAGCTTTGCATGTATGTAGGTATGGCTATGGCGCGTCGTAAAAAGTTTAATCAAGTGTTACATTGAACGCCCGAGTGTCTGTTTTTACGACGAATTTAGCTGCGATAAATCATCGACGACTGTTCGAGATGGAAAATTCGGCTGAAATTTTACTGCTTTTAATGGCGCGATATGAAGCTGATGTATATCGCGCGCCTCGCGCTCGCACGAAAATTCAATTTCCTCGTGTTTCGAAATGCCGGCGTCGAATAATTTAATATTACAATAATTCGACTGCTCGGCGTGTGTAGCTATTACGAATTTCGTGTCTTCAATATCTTTTTTTTCTTCGGTCAACCGCAAGCTCTCGCCTCGCGAATATAATAACGCTTTCATTACGCCCAAATCGCCTTGATAGCCTCTCTAATTTTCAATCACAAATAAAGCGCAGTAACATCGACGAACTTTTCTCCCATCGATTTCGATGAAAAATAAAAAGATCGAGCCCAGCGTCATCCTTGAATAAAAATAACCGCGCACTGCACCAAATATTTCCAGCGCCTTCCTTTTTCACCACACGCGCGACTGCTACCGCGGCGGATTCCTCGCGGCGATTTTATCAGGCGAGAGAGCGAACGGTTGCATAAATTTAACGAAATTATTAATGCCTACAAGTTTTCAACAAAGCCCGGCTAACGATGCAGCTCTTTCAAGCGCAGCCTCGTCGCGTCCCTGCGCGCGTATAAGCCGCCTCCTCAAAGCTGATTCAATACGGCTAAAACCGCGGCATATTTCAGCGCAACTTTTTTCCTCCTCCTCCTCCACGCGCATATAATAAATCCATTTGCCGCCTCATAAAACCTTCGATCGCGATGATAAATTTCCTTAATGCTGCCGAAAAAGAGTGCGTTGTACACAAAAGCGTGTGTTTCTGGGGGAGAGAGAAAAAAGAGAGAATATACCCGCTGGCGCAACAGGCGTAAGACCGCAGCTTCTTTTTTTTCTCTCTCCTTCGATATAAATCCGCAGCGTTGTGCCGAAAGCCGGACTGAGCTCGCATTTTCGGCTTACGGCGTTTTTCCGCTTTGTTAGGCCAGAGAGTCGGCCCGCCGCGTGTAAGCATTCGTTCGCGCGAGGAGATGAGCGCTGCAGAGGAGATTTTGTGAGATCCTTGCGAAAGATAGACTCTGTGTTGCGCGCGCGCGCGCGTATTTGTCATTCGGTGCGCGAGCGCGCGCGGGCAGGATACGCGCTTATCCCGGATCTGCGCTGATAAAATCGTGCGTCGCTTTACTGCGCGGAAAAGCTAGAGGGAAATTCGGAGCCGCGTGAAAATATAATGGAATTTTGAGTTGCGTTCAGATGCAAATCGTGGAGAGGTTTTGTTTTCTGAATGCAGAGCTCATTATCATGTTTTCCGTTTTACGACTTGCTTTGAAAATTTTTCCTGGAACGCTGTATGCGAATGTACGAGCATATGTATGGCATTCGAAGAAGCTTACGCTGCGCGATGCGACAATATCTCAAAACTGCCGTGAAATTCTTCCGAACCAACAAACACATTTGCATCGCGTTACATCCACAATAGAGCATGGAGTCAGCGTCGAAAAAGCGCAAGCGGCCAGAAAACAAGCTCTCCGCTGCAGCTTTTCCGTTTCGTCAGTCTGCCGCAGTAACCCCTGCGTGACGTCTATAATACATAAGTATACCCACACACGCATCAGCCTCAGAAGACGAGGTGCGAAGGTCCACACGCCTGTTTTCATAGGCTCGTCTCTAATCCGCCGGTCGATTCGTCTAGTCTTTCTCTCTCTCGCATTGTGCAACGTTTTTTTTCGCTCGGCTGGATCTATACATCTTCTCTCTCTCTCTCTCTCTCTCTCTCTCTCTCTCTCTCTCTCTCTCTCTCGCTGCGGCGCAATGCTTCTCATTGTTTAACGGAGCCGGTAATCCCTCGAATGGAGGATTACGCGCGAGTCTCGATTAGGCCGGAGAGATTACGCGCGCGACTCTGATGGGGGAGGGTATAGGCTCTGCTGCGACTGGGGGAGGATGTATCGATTTTCGAGATTTCGCGAAAATCGCGTGAGATTTTCTATGCGGTGTCGGTTTTTCCGCTGTACTGCGATCGAATTGCTGCTTTCGAGATTTTATTTTGTGTACGAAAATATGAGATGAGAGATTGCTATCGCGCTACACCGGTTATTTATTGTTTCAGCTCCCAGGCGCGACGGTGAGGCTCCGAAGGCTGGCTTAAACGAGATTCCGTAAGCCGGAGATTACGCGCGGAGGAGGGCATTTGTATTGATTCTGCGAAAATTAGAAAATCTCGCTCTCGCCGAGACTCGCTTCCTCCATTCCAGTCCCATCGGGCGTAAAATTAATTACGAGGATATCCGTCACGCCCGAAATTATCGATCCGGAGATAAAAAGAAATAAGACAAAAAAAAAAAACGCTTTTCACATTTGAATTTTCCCCCAATAGGGCACCGTTGCATCGTTTTTCACGGAACTCGAGCTACCAGATAACCCAAATTCAACAGAGCGGCACCTTACCCCTAAAGGAGCTACTTCGCTTATCTCGAATTTCAGCCTTCGCGCGATGGGATCTCGAAAGCTCTCGTATAAAAATCAAAAAGCAGCGATAAGGGTTATCGCATCAGCCTCATCCCCGCGTACACACACTCGTCCCATCCCAAAAGAAAACACCGCCCGGTACCGCGTCGCTGAGATAAGCGCGGGATCCGCATTTCTCTCCCGTTCGAGAGCGGCAACAAGGAACCCCCGGCCGTATTTAGGAAAAACACGGCATAATACGAAAATTTTCGCCGCCGCGGGATTACCCCGTGTGTATAGAGCGAGAGAGAGAGAGAGAGAGAGAGAGAGAGAGAGAGAGAGAGAGAGAGGGAGAGAGAGAGAGAGAGAGAGCTGAGAAATCCTAGGAAAACAGCGCGCGGCGGGGGAAAAAAGCCGAGGTTCCGAGCGGCCTAACAAAGCATAAAATTTCGTGATGCGTTCCCCGTGTATGTGTGTGTGCGTGTGCATAGGACCCTCTGCTGACGCTCGAGAAAACGGAGGGCCCACTGCGGCGAGGAATTATATTGAACCTATGTGGTGTGGAGTAGTGTATAGCCTCTGCCGTCGTTTTCGCGTCAAATACGCCGTAGACAAATTTCCATTGTCGCCCTCGGCGTCACGAATATGCGGGAAAGCGCGCGAAGAGACGCCTCTGAAAAAAGGACCGAGAGAGACAGAGAGATAGATGCATAGCGCTTTTCTGAGTGTATAGGCTAGCTCCGGGCACAGGGGACAGGTGGTAACCGGAGACGCTTTTTTGGAATCGCACTATTGTGCCCAGCAGCAGCAGCTCTTTCATTATGTGAGAGAGAGACTCTGGCACTCGGTCTTTTTCTTACCCTTGTGTGTGTGTGTGTGTGTCTGCGTGTGCGTATGTGTCGCATTTCTCGTGCGAGAAAGAGAGAGAGAAAGATCCTCGGGGCGCACATGCGCGAGAGGCGGCCTGACAAATTTCCGAGGCAGTTGGAATTTATGGGCTTTTTAGAAGCCTCTCTACGAGCTCTGGCTGCTATATATCGCTGATGCCGAGGATTCACGATGAAACTTATTATGCGCCGCGGTAACGGATACCGGACAAGTTTTCGGATCTCGAGCTAGGAGAGCGAGAGGGAGAGAGAGAGAGAGAGAGAGAGAGAGAGAGAGAGAGAGAGAGAGAGAGAGAGCTTAATCTAGAAAGGATTAAGACGAACAATGTGCGAAGGGCTCGACGCGCCGGGCGCATAATTTTGCGTATTAAGTGTGGCCAAAAGTATCGGATGAATTTCTCGGGAATTTCTTAATATTAACAGCACATAGTCGACGCTAGAGTGGTATGAGCGTGCAGCTGCCGGCGATTTTGATAGGCAAGTTCGTGTGTAAGCTGCAGCGCTAACAAGTTGCAAAACTTGTGCATTCTCTGTAATATAGGTATACTTACACGTCGCATGACAAGCCAAAGCTCGAAATTAAAAATCTTGATCCGGTATATGTGGAAACCAAGTTTCTCCTAGCGTCACTCTCGCATTATACGTCATTATTTCAGCCCGTAACAGGCCCCGAGAAATTACTCGAAATTTGTCGTGGCCTTCAAAAGCCAGCGGGCGAGTGAGAGAGCCAAACCTCGGCATGATCCTCGGGCGCGCACAAAACAGAAGTCGGCTTTCATAGTGTGCGGCCGGCGCGAGAGGGACAGTTTACGATTTTCGGGCAATGCGCACCTCTGTGTGGAGGCATCCGCGTGGAAAAGCTGACTCTTTTCAGTGCGCGACATATTATATCCAGAGAAACACACACCCTCGGCTCGGATGATTCGAGGAATTCCTCCGGTCTTTGTCGCGACACGGTAAATACGGTCGTTTTGTGAGAGTTTGCCCATTGTGCGCGGCAGCTCGGAGTGTCGGTAATTTGTTGTAATGAATTGGCCGGGGGCCCTATTGACGGATTGACTCTCAAAGGATCGCGCAGTGTGTTTGGAAGCCGAGAGGAAAGCATTAGTCGAGAGATCCAGCCGATGCTCTTCCGAGTTTGGCTTGTTCATCAGTCTGGCGTAAATTACGCACGCGACGAGCGATTGTGTGCGCGTTCTCGTTTTATTATTTTTTCTTTTTATTGTCGCGCGACAGTTTCTCGAGGAAATCGAGGCAGCGGATGCCTACTTTTTTTTCGGCCGGCTTTGAGGATTCGTAACAGGGTATATCGGCGTATGATTTATACTCTTCGAGATGCTAATGCGCGGGGTCTGTCTACACTGATCCAAGCGTAAAATTTCAACGCGAGCTTTGTGGTCCGGATCTAGATTCGATGATTCTGCGGTATACTTTGTCGCCGGATTCGAAAAACGAGCAACGCAACTATAGGCGCTCGCAGGCATGTACGTAAATAAATAACTAGAAATCCAAACGAGCGAAAAGCGCCGTGCACTAAATTTTAATTTAAATCCGACGCGGCGGAGATGCGATAGATAAACCGGCTCGATAATTAAAATTGATACAGCGATAAATAAGGAATATATACTGCGACGCTGTAGAGAGCAGCTACCAACATCCCAATACACACACGCGCGCGCGCGCATTGTGAATGCATAAATCCATCAAGCGCGACAATTCATCTCTCCCCTCCTCTCTATTTATTACGCGCTCGCGACAGCAGCGCTTGCGCTCGGCGTCGGCGATTTACATTATCCAACTTTATACACATATATTTCCCCGCATCTCGCGGGCGCGCGCGCGTTCGACACGATAATCCACGAGCTTGCGCTCGCGCGCGGTTCTAAAGTCCCAATTAATTCTAATTTTAAATCCCTCTCCGCCGAAGCCGATCCCGCGCACGAGATAAGGAATCTCTCCCTCTTTGCTGTCCCCTTCACTGTGTGTATGTGTACACTGCAGCGTGAAATTTATCTCGTCGCACTCGGCCACTTATTTTTCAGCCGGAAAAAGAAGCCGAGTGAGAGAGAGAGACAGAGAGAGAGAGAGAGAGAGAGAGAGAGAGAGAGAGAGAGAGAGCTCTAACACACTCGGCACACACTAGCCGAGCGTTTCTCGCGATCGCGTGTATGTATACGGCGAGTGTAGTCGAGGGAGAGAGAGAGGGAAAAAGGAGCAAGGGAAACGCGATGAAGAGGCGAACGTCGCTACACTCGCTTAACTCCCAATATAAATTCATCCGAGCGTCTCTCGCGCCTCGTAAACTTTTCTCTCTCTCTCTTTCTCCTCTCTCTCCTCTCTCTCTCTCTCTCTCTCTCTCTCTTTCTCTCTCCAGCCGCCCACGCGAGAGTGTCGAAGGGTTGAGCGTCATTCGACGCCTTCTCCCTTTTCAGCTAGCTCGCGCCTGCTCTCTATCTCTTTGTTTCTCTTTCTCTCACTGCGAGCTGAAACTTTTTCATGGAAGCCCGCCGAGATAGAGGACATTTCCTCGAGTCTTTCGTCTCCCCCGCGTGCAAAGCGTTACCCGAAAAGCCAGCCGCGTATATTGGGCAATCCCTTCGTAAATCACCGGTTTTACGATTCTCTTAACGATTCACGGCTGTATCTCTTATTCTCGTTCCGACGCTTTATTTATTCCTTTGCTCCTTTTGATTCTACATACACAGCGCGCGGAGGTGCTAGAAGTGTAACTCGGGATTTTATTTACGCGACGGGTATTCCGCCTCGATCGTTTGTATTATTTTCGGTGGGAAGCCGATGTGGTTTTTGCTTTGTTTGTAAGCGGTCGGATGAAAGAGAGAACAAACTCTGGGTTTTATAGGTTGGCTGTATTTTTTATTTAGATTAATTCGAAATTTTTACAATGTGGCTTCGGTTTACTGCTGTTGCGCCGATTCACTATTTTACGCTGCTCCGTTCCTTACTCGCTGGCGCGGCCTGAAATAAATTCGTTGAGATATCGAGTACAATAGATGGAGTATAATTATGCGAACAAAATAATAACTGATTCTGCTTACATTCGGAAGATCGTTCCAGGCTTCTCCGAGCGGCTTTATCGCCAGCGCGGCTGCTGTGATGATTAAGATCGTCAACAAGAGCGCGAGTAGCCTCATATTTCTTCTCGTCACAAGATTTACCGAACGTAGATAATAGTCGGATAGAACTTGACTCTCGAACGGGCCGGACGACTGTGCAGCGTTTTATACTGTTTTTCTCGTCACGGTTCGTGATTTTTCATAATGC
The DNA here is from genome assembly GCF_009193385.2 of Nasonia vitripennis. Classification (NCBI taxonomy): domain Eukaryota; kingdom Metazoa; phylum Arthropoda; class Insecta; order Hymenoptera; family Pteromalidae; genus Nasonia; species Nasonia vitripennis. The sequence continues at coordinate 18,959,764 of NC_045757.1, read as the reverse complement.
GCTGCTCAATTTGCATCCGTCGCGCTATACGTGTCGTATCTTAAAAATTGTTTGACTATATAAGTTTTCGTTACGCAACGTATTTTCTCAAACGTCGTATTCGATCCGAAAAGTGCAAAGGAACACGCTGGCAGTTATATTGCATAACCACACAGCTCATCAGACCAATAAATCTGTTGGCCGGCGGTATCATTGAAAGGAATATCCGCCTTCTGTCTTTCCCAAGCCGTATTTTGCCAACACACGGGAGTAAGTATTCGAAAAACATAACGCGCGTATACGTGACACCTGGACGTTTGGCCGCGTGTATAACAAGCCGCTCCTCTTGCGCAACCTCGCCGCCGCGGCCGCTTTAATAAGTGTAATTAAGCAAAGCCAACCGGCAGCAATTACGCGAACTTTTGTTCCCGACGCATCCCTCGCCCCCACGACTAACGCATCCCATCCGAGAGAGCAACCCTCCTCTCCTCCTCAGCGTGAATTCGGTTTTACGACGCGGCGGTATACCGGCCCTCTCGGTCCGCGCGAGAGATTTTCGACTCGGCTGCACGAAAATTGCCAACGGATCGTCGAAGCGTAATTTAGGGGTCCCGTATCTGCGGCTAATACGAACCATACCGGCCTGGCCGGAGAGAGAGAGAGAGAGAGAGAGAGAGAGAGAGAGAGAGAGAGAGAGAGAGAGAGAGAGAGAAAGAGAAAAGAACAGGAAGGCATCGCGGCGCTGAAAGAGAGCGAGAGAAAGTGGCCGCGCGCGGAAACAATGCGAGAGTCTCCGAAAAGCAAGTGCGCGGAACAGCTCTGCGGTATTTTGCGGGGGATACTGCGGTTCGAGTATACCACCTCCCGCGCAATATACTCCGCAGAAGCGGATACCTTTTTTTCCCGCCATCCCTCGTTTTCCCTGTGGCTCGCCGCACGAGAGAAACTCTTGTAAATCATAGCTCGACGGGGTACGCACGAAATAGCGAATCGCGATCTATTCCGGCTGTCCATCTTAACGGTAGCCTTGTTGTCGTCGCTCGGCGGTTTTCCTGAGGTCGACCCTCTGCACATCGTAGCGTTGAGAAGAAGAGAAAACGCTCGGAACGAATCGCGCTAGATTTATGGCGATCCTTCAAAATTCCGCGCGCTGCAGCTCGGAAAATGACGGCCTTCGACTTATTATCCGTGCGTGTGCTTTAGTCAACACGTGCGCTCGAGCGGGGGCTTTTTTGACGATGAAGTGCCGGAGCGCGGGCGTAATATTTTAACCGATGCGCCTGTCAGGGGAATGTTATTTCAATCGAGCACGACTTTTGTGACTTCTCTCTGACGCGATGTAGAGAGAGACGTGAAGGGAAGGGTTTTGAGTGCGCGGAGAAAGGCTTTTAATTTATATGGCTGGGAATCTTGTTTGCTTTGCCGATGCCGTACACGAGAGAGTCACTCGGCTTTTGACTAGTTTCGAGTAAATATTTACCTTGTCGCGAGAGACGGATATGCTTTGGGATTTTATGAAAATTAATATCGCCACGACGGGACGGGAGTAACTTATTTTGGACTTACGCTCTCAATCGCGACGAGAAAACACGTTTGATCGATCACGAAGTATTGGCTTTCGTCCCACTTGAAACTTTTGGACTGAAGTCTCTGGCTGGCGACGAGTATAGGTGGCGCATGACCACTTTTCTGTTTTCCTCGATGCAAACTGTCTGCTAAACGTTATATTACAGCGATGTACCTTTATGCCAAAACTGCCTTCTGTTGGGCTTTCTACTCGAGCCACTTATGTTATAACTGCAATCGCTAAATTTTCTTTGCATACGGTAAGCATCTTGTAAAGTGTATAGGGAAATGATTTTGCATTCATTTTTTGTTTCCTCCTAGAGGAAGCTTTGTAATAGTAAAATTTTGAGTTTTGTCAAAACTTCTAGCAAATACTTCTGGGTGCGTTAGAAGTTCAAATCAAGCGTTTTTACATAATGTCCGCATGGATGTATGTGTGTGTGTGTATGTATACCGTCAATACTCCGTCAATATCAATAAAATTTGACATGCATATAATATATTGTTGGATTCTGAATTCGGGAAAAATAGTTATTTTTTATTTTCTCAACTATTTTTTTAAGGCCATTTTTTGATTTTTGAAAAACACTTTTTTGCGTTTTTTTCAATCATTCCATTGTTACAAACAATTCAGCTGAAATGCATTTGAAAGAGAATAAAATTACTTACTTTTTCCCGTTTGGTCCTCGGGATCGACCGCTTTGTTCGACAGATAAAATGAAAAAGGTGATTTTTTTTTTAAATTCATAACTCTGAAAATAAACATCATAAACTCACAAAAAAATCATGTCGATGGGTCATGTGCCAAACTATATCCGATTAAAATTTCAAGTGATTTGACTACTTATTTTTTCAATAATAAATCGAAAACTGAAAAAATGAGTTTTTTTTTGTGCCCCGATTACGGACGTAAAAAGGCCTTATTGCACTTGAGATTTTGGGAAACAGTAGATATTTTATGTGTTTTGGCTAAGTTCATTGCGCAGCTTTCAAACCCCTATGGTTCTTAAGATATCAAGGTTTCAATTTTTTTTTGAAAATGTTTTGATTCCTTATATCTCTAAAACAATGTAGTTAAATGCTTCAAAATTTTATTTGGTGGTTCACCATAAAAAAGCTATCTGCTGCTCAAATTTTAAACGATTTTGTCGAGCGGTTCTTAAATAAAGAGCTAAAATGTAAAAATCGTTTTCTCGAAAATTGCGCGAACGACCTATCTAATGAATAGCCTGTTGTTTTGATGGTTAGGTTGGTTAGGAACACATGTAAACATGCGTGAATTTCCCTAAAAATACATTGACGTCAGTGTTTGTGTTCTATAATAAAAAAATAGAGAATTCTGCAAACTTTTGGACAATGAACCATCCAAAATTTATATATTAAATTACGTATCAAAAACCGCCTCATACATTAGCAGGCGGATATACTGTATATTCAAACAATATTTTATTTATTGGACCTATAAATTTAGTTGGAGGAAGCTACATGCCAATGAATTGGCAGCGGTTTTTTAAATTGGTTTATCTAATTGGTATATCTCCAGCTGGTTTATATACGCTTCTGACGTTCAATATTTTTTAGAGATCTTCCTCGGGCTTTCAATAATCACTGCCATTAGGACAGAGCTTTTCTCCCTGCATAGAGAAATTAGCGAGGATTTACGCAATTGCCGAAAACGTTTAACGCGCGTAATGATGATGACTGTTGAAAGTGTAATGAGAACGAGCGTAAATTATCTTTCATATAAAGTGTCCTTAAAGCCTCCCTGATATTGGACGGACATTTTTACGAGATGATTGAACAATCGAGTTACGATCGTCGACTCGCTAATAAAGAAATTGCAATTTACTTAAATTACGTGTTACACTTGAGTTTTTTTTCTCATCCTCGGCAATTTCGCTATACACTCGAGGACAGGCTTGCGTTAAGTCCCTTTTAAGTTTCCGCGGAGTCCCTCTCTCTCTCTCTCTCTCTCTCTCTCCCTCTTTCCTCCTCTCCCGTATTCGATTAATCTTCGTTTTAATACAAACTCGCGGTGAGCAGATGCGGCGGCGGCGGACCACCGGCAAACATCATTATAAAAGCCAATTGGTCGAAATTACGCGTAATGTTCATGATTATTTACTGGATAACTGCTTATTAGTAGAGTAATGCGATGTTGTCCTTGCACGTGTAGAAACTTGCCGGATAAGTCGCGAAAATTGAGGAATTACAATCTCGCGGATGTGCGTCCGCAGTCCTGCGAGGCGAACTTTTTCATGCAATTTCGTAGTTACCAGCTGCTGCTGCTGCTCGGCAAATCAGAGCAAGATTGTCTCGGTGCTTTTTGATTGTCCGCAATAATATGCTCGAAGTAATAACGGTGGTTTGCATCGTATAGGATTAAAGAGCAATTCAGAGCAAAGCGGAACCGCGCGTGTTTCAAGCAGCCTTTTGTTTTATCAGCGCTTGCTCATCAATTTCAGTCACGTACTTACTATCGAACAATGCCACCAAAGAACTTTACGTAAGTCGCAAACTAATCCGTACGAACTCGTTCGAGGTTTTTCGAAAGAAGAAATGAAATTCAGTTCGACTTTTTCTTCCAAAGTAAAAGAGAGCGCTATACAGACGCACAGTGTCGTGCGTGGCTTGTAGTCGGACGCGGAAAAAGTCCGGCGAGCCAAAAAATAATCCGGAGCAATTTCGACACCTCCGGTGTAACTTTCTCGCGTAATAATATAATAACACATTTCTCGCCGCTGCGGCCAAGCAGCAGCAGCTCTTCTTCCCGACGCGCTTTTCGAGGGGCCCATAAAGCATCTTCTCTCTCTACGTGCGCTTGTATTTTTGCGTACGCAACGCGTCTTCTCTCTTTTTTTGCTCCTCTTTTCAAAAGAAGAGAGCTCTTTGTCTGCGCAGCGAGAGCCATTTCGTGCCAAATTGTTATAAAAAACGGCGAGCGCAAACTACAATTATTTTGGATATATTGTAGAACTAAGCCGAGCCAGAGGGGGAGACAGACGCGTTTTTGAGGCAGCGAGAGCAGGCTCTTTGCATTTTGATCTTCGAGGTCGCGCTTGCTTTTTTGGTTCTTGGCCGAGCGCGCTTTTTTCTTGAATACGTAGAAGCATCCTTGAGCTATATCCTCTTTACATACGGATGGGCAAAAACAATTTTTCTGCGAAATTTCCACGCGCGTGTAAGTACGAATTATCGGCTAACGAGTTACCAGGAATGTGCAACGCTCTTCGGAGCTGCATATGACTAAATTACAACGTGCTTTAATCGTTTTTGGAATCACTTTGTTCGGCTATATACTTCGGGTTCCATTTACGTAAAACAAACCTCGTCTCAGTAGACACAATCCTATCGCTCTCGAGTACCCACGCACAAGCGAGCAACGCGTAGAAATTCATTAAAAACCCACAAAAGCCCGCGCGGGAGTTTCTCTCTCCAAACGAAAGTCGCCGCTTTGTTTCTCAGGCGCAGCTTGACTCGCAGAAGTTAATGCACTTGCGCTCTCTCGCGCTGTATCCCCTGGGACACATTATGCACACCGGAGAAAGAGCGAGCGAGGGAAGGAAGAGAGATAGAGAGAGAGAGAGAGAGAGAGAGAGAGAGAGAGAGAGAGAGAGAGAGAGAGAGAGCTGGGCTATTACTTAATTTACTGCGGTCTCGCGGTGTCGGCGCTTTTTGTCCGCGCTTTTGCATTTTACGGCCGCGCGTGGGGCCCCGGCATGCTGAGCCCCCACGAATAATTGCTGCGGGCCCGCGCGCGATCGACGTGAAAATTGGCGCGAGAGAGCACGACTCCAGCTAGAGTCCGGCGTACTTAGAGGAAAGTTAAAGAGCGCGCGGTTATTATGCTCTGCGCCGCCGCGCTCCTCGACCGTTTTTTCTTCTGCCTTTTTCTTTTGCGAGTAGAGAGAGAGAGAGAGAGAGAGAGAGAGAGAGGGAGGACGAAATAAAAAGGAGCGGAGAGTACGAGCTTTGGACTGCGAAGCGTGCATAATTAGCTTGCGAGTGGGTGTTTGCGAAGCGCAGGGCTTAATTTAATTTTAGGATGAATTTTTTCAACCATGTTCTCGCGAACGATTGCAATGTATAGAAATTCGAAACTCTGCTTTCTCTCGTAGCTGCCTTTGTGCTTTCGTCTTATATCTCACGGAAGTCGCTTTCGTGGGAGGTGTGAAGTAGCAAGATAAAGACGAAGAAGAGAAGACGAGGAATAATGCAGACAATGGAAGAGATATTATATTGTACGCAAGCGCGAGCGAGTATTGTGATGCGCAGGAGGTGATAGAATCTGACGTTCCTCGAAAACATTTGTATATCGTAATTATTTTCTTCATTCGAAGATTCACCGGGTTCGCTTATCAAATAATTATTTTTTATGTTGAGTTTGTAAGAGGGAAAGCCAAGGAATTGAGTGAGTTCCTTCATTATACACCGCGTGAGATTATAATACTATACCTATGGATAAGGTGGGGTCGCTGCGTTATCATTTCGTATCAATTTCACCAATCAGAGGGAAAGGAGCAAACGTGATATAACGCGAAGACATTTAGATCGGTGACACTGATTCGGAATTAACTCTTTGCCCTTGTACGACCCGCTCGCGCGGCTAGATTATCCACGCGCAGTAGCTTAATTTTCGAATATCCCTTGAATATGCCCAAATTTTCGGGGGTTAAAAATGTTTTTGTCTATAAATTAAAATGATAAGCACAAAAAATCGGCGATACATCATACTCTATCGAGAAATCAAAATACCGCCAAAGTGTTATTTTTTCTCGAAAACCTCGCCATCGTAGTCGAGCCGAGCGAGCGAAAAGAAGACGAAGCGACAAGCCCGCAAGACGGGACTGACAGCCGGAATGAAAGAAATGGAAAATGAATAAAGCGGCAGCGGACGAGAAAGAGGTAGAGACCGAGAACCTCGTGTGCGCGTGCGTGCTTAGATTCCAGGGACTACTGGAGCCGCAGCGGTGATCAAGAGGCAAAAAGGGACTCGGCTAGCTCCACGCAGTATATATATATATATATATATACTATATCCTCGATTTCACTCGACTGACGTGCGCTCAATTGGCCCCGAGGAAATATTATTATTCATAGGAAGAGACGCGAGGAGCTGGTTAACTGGAGATCTCCTTTGTTGTCTCAATGCGATTATACCTACGTGTATGCGTCTATAGAAGTCGAAGAGATCGCGCCTCTCTGTCTCGATTTCCTGTCGAGTGCTACTGTGCCCTCAACTCTTTTGCTTATTCAAGCGCGTTGATCCTTTTTTTACTTCTTTCGCTCCTGCGGACAGTTTTTCTCTAAAAGCTGTGCGCTCGACGCGTGTAAGAAGGGTTTGTCTTTTCTGCGGTCGCCCCGCGAAGGATTTGGTTTTTTTTTCGGACGAGACTCGCACGAGCTGCGGCAGTGATTTGTGCGCAGGATGTCTTTTTCACGCTAGAAAGAGGGAGAGAGCCTTCTTGAACTTATTTCTCATCCTACTGCGACCCGAGCAAAAAATCGCGAGGATGTGCGAAATAGTCTGATTAATTTTAGTTTTTAGACGAATGGAGCAGCAGGCGGACTGACAAAAAATTGGATACATATATTTTGTGGGCATATTATAACGTCGGGAGATCTCGCGCGGGGCCCATAGTAATATGTAGATTAGTGTGCCGGTGTTGCGGCGCGCATATGTTTTAATTCTTGGAGAATCCGGATGTGTAAATTCGCCTACATGCCCCGGCCGCTTGACAGGTTGCTAAGAACTCTCACACTTTTTCGGAATGATTCAACCGCGTCAGAATGCCGGGCGAATACTTCTTGTCAACCGTGAGGCTGCTAATAAAGTAGTATTATCTACGATAATTAGGAAAAGATTCTTGATCCTTCGTGCGGCTATATGCCGCATTATTGTCTCGATTCCGCGAATTTTCTACGTCTGCGAATCGATTTCATGTATCTTTATTGATTCAGGGAATGTTTGGTGGAGATGTGTTTTTTTTTCTGAAGAGCGCGTGTATTGGATTGGAGAAATGGGAAAGTACGCGTTTTGAGTAGAATCGATGCGATTTAAAGTTCGCTATTTGTGATATTTGTTTCTTTATACCGGCGTATAAATTCCGCAAAGCCCGCTGACTCACCAAAGCGAATATATGACGAGGGATTAATGCCTGCAAAAATTGTTTGAAAAATTGATCCATCATGGCCGAGAAAAAGACGGCGTGTGCGCCATCGAAAAATATTTTGGACTGGTCTTTTCCTCAGCCCTACTTTTGTGAGCAAAGACAGGTGGCGCAGATGCAGATTAATTATAAATATCGCACCCGGTCGAACGTTCAATCGCTCCATTGGAACAATCAATCTTTAAACAATAGACCCTGCGCGATATCGCGCCGCAAAATGTCTTAATATCTCGTACATACATTACACGGCATTACGGGCCGATCATTTATCGAGCCGGCGCGTCGATGCAGCGCTCCAGGGAAGGAGCACGCGCGCGCGCGTTGCGGCGTGGATTTTTACAGCCGCGGAGCGCAAATGTATAATTCCGCGCGCAACAATTTCCTGATGGCCTCGTCGAAGCGCCGGCCCGAAAGGGGCAGAGAACCGCCGGGAATCGGGATAATCTTTCGCTGAAGGTTTCGATAAATAACGCACCGCGAGCGACCAGCGCTGCGGGCTCTCCTTTTCTCCTTCTATACTTTGCCGAATCTTGCACGCAACCTTCTATATTGCTTCTCCTTTTGGCTATATCTATCGCTTCCTCGGCTTTCGCGCGGTTTACTTCTTTGTGCGTACCGTTTGCATGTGGGTTTTTTTCTTTCTTCACGGCGTTGCTTGATTGTCAATTTCGCGAGTCCACTTGATGCGATTTCACCAATCGCAGTATTATTTTTTATACTTCAACACGCTAAAAGAAAATTTATCGTTGCGAAAATTCCAGGATAATCACCAAAGCCGAGTGAAATTCAAGCACACGAGAGAGAGAGAGAGAGAGAGAGAGAGAGAGAGAGAGAGAGAGAGAGAGAGAGAGAGAGTTCAGTTTGCATAGATTAAGCGAAGATTAAAGCAAGAATGAACCTCGACATATGGGCAGAGCCCGTCGAAATTAAAACGGCGAGCAAATTAATTTTTCAAAGGGAGCCCGCGTTCGCGCGTCATCGTGTTGCAACCCTCGCTTTCGGCTAGCCAGCTTCCAATTTTCTATACTTTCCTCCATTAAAATCTAATTCCGTCTCTCCCATACATATGCAATAACCAATTACAGCCATGAATTATGCAAAGCCGCGCGCGCAAAAGTGCTGCGGACCTTTTTCCTATGTATATGCACCATATTATGTTCCCGCTCATATAAAATAATCTATGCGTCGCGGGGGCAAAATAACAATTAAAAGTCTCAAAAATCCAAAGCCCGCCGAAAAAATCGCTCTGCGCGCGCGCGCGTTTGAAAGTATAATATAACCATCGGGCAATTTCGCGGCTCTATACGACCGAGCCCTGCGGCTCGCGCGCGCGAGTCTGAGAATTCCTAGTCCCGCGCGCAATCGACACATTAGGGCTCCGCTGCGCTTCGGGCCCTAAACGTCCGAAAATTGGCCACACCGCCCGACCATTAAATATGTGTGTACGCGCGGCTCTATCTGGCAACATTTATAATTCGTAAATAACAACGTCCAGCCTGGCGGCGGCGCTTGTACGCCGTAACTTTTATACCTTTTAATACGGCCCGGCGAAGGCAAAGCGAGCGAGAGAGAAGAAGACGAAGGGGAAAAACGAAGATCGCGGGATGAAAACGGCGAAACGCGCGTATGTGCGTGCAGCGGCGATGAAGATGAGAGTAGAAAGTCCGCAAGTGAGCGTGATGAGGCTTGTTTACATAAGTCAGTTTTAATAGAAAGTTCTTAATAGGGGGCTCCCAGAGCTTTTTTTCTCTCCTTCTTGCTCTCATGATCGTCCTCGCATCGTATATGGGCCGCCATCGTCTTTGATGCGGCGCGGGCAATATAGGCGCGTTTCTTTTTTTTCTGCCCGGCTCGCTCGGTAACGATGAGTAAAAGTCGAGGAGCGATTGTTTTCTTAATTACTTTTAAGTGGTTCAATAAGCTAATGGCGATCCAGGATTTTTATTACAGGTTATTACGTTACGGAGAGGAGAAAACTATGAGAGACGAGCGGCGTAATTTTTGTGTAGAATAATTAGATTGTGGAATTCATTTTATTTACGACGCGAAAGCTGAGGTTGACCATGCTTTTGTAATTTTTTTTTCGGAGTGTGCTTTGCTCTGATTAACTTTTACTCAAACGAATAAAAATAAGAGTTTCAATAAAAACGTTTCTCAAGCATTACCATACCTTCTTACGGGACCCACTTGCGTCACAGTCGTTCGGAAGCTAATTCTCCGTCGCCATTCAATCGAGCTTCTATACACCAAAGGATCTTCAAAATCGAGACTTTTACGACATCGTGCTTATTCCAAGCCTTATTTACTCTCACACGCGCAATCATCGTTAATATAATGAACAGCAGCCGAGTTCACGACGTAATGATTTTCCAAGCCGCTCCGACGGGACGTCATTTTTCAAATTACGCCCACACTCCATCATAATACGCGGCGCTCGAGTCTCCTCGAAAAGTTTCGATCGTTATTGTTTACAACACACACAGCTGCCGCTGTAAAAATCTCTTCCGGCCGGGCGAATAATAAAAGCTCGGGGAGGATCCCGAGCGAAGAGGAAACTGGTGGCAGCAACAACAGCGCCAGGCGGAGTCCGGCGAATCCGTGCGTACAGGACCGAGCGAAACCGCGACCGCGGAATTGAAATTCAAATTAAAAATCCCGAATTATAAAATTATCCTCTGCGTGGAGGAAACCGCGCGTAAGCGAGGAGATATACACGCAGGGAAAAAAAGACCGGCCGCAATTTTCGGGCAATTTCGTGATGGGCCAGGGCCAAAAAAATAATAACCTGCCGCCGACGGCAACCATATGGTCGCGCGGATAGAACCTTCGGCTCTTTCTTCCTCCTGTTTCTCTCTTTCTTTTTTATTCCTTCTCCACCTACTTCTCTCATCGTCGCCGTTTAGTATACCTCTTGCCGATACACTCTCTCGTCTCTGTGTCTTAAGTGTACACATATGTGGCGCAAGGGTCGGGAAAAAATTCACGGTTTGGGGTAAACGTATAGAGAGCTCGACCTTCTTCGGCCGGGGACCATCATGTAACACGTGTGCGCCATTTATCGGCATGTGTGCGCCGTCGCCGCTTAGCTTCGAGGAAGATGGATCTTCCTGCGCGCGAGAGCGCGGTTATTATATATTAAGAGGTATCGCTCGGATAATGGAAGGATGGATCGTATTTTACGTAAGAGTAATTATTGACTTTGGCTTTCCTTTGAAAGTGATTGGCCTCCGCAGTGGAAACAGTAAAATCTGAAGTGCTTTCTAACGAATTTCGTTTAATTTGATGGCTGCATTGTTATTACGTTGTGAGAAAGTGAAATCGAGCAAAATTAAAAAAATTATTATTGATCGTGATCTCGATCCCCATCATTGCCTGCGAGTCCAGCGCATATTTAGCAATTTTCGTTATTCGTGCGACTACCCCAAAACACGTTAAATGTTATGATCGGAAATTGTCATGCCTATATGATTAAGCCATTAAAATATATCAACGAATTATACACTGCAGTTTAAATGCAGTCGATTTTAAATTACGACAGCTCGATCCCCCAAAGCATCCCGAGATAGAACGAGCCACTTATAAACACACCTCCAAAACTATGGCTCGTCCGCGTAGCCTTGAAAAGCGAAAAAAAGAATAATATTTTCCCCGGCGCGCCGCCGAAAAGCAGCGAGCCGGAGTAAAACCGATCGCCTCGCCTCTGCAGCCTTCCTCGAAATTAAAGCTATATGCATCGGCTTTGTGGGACGCGCCTCTCGCTATACATATACTCGACGAAGATCGATCTTCCATCGCTATATTCGAGCATGACTCGGCGGTGGCGGCACACGCATGTATACACACGATGATGGAGTGGGCTCGATCCGACCTTGCGATTAGCGGCCGCGTGCGTGCGCATTTTTTCGCGGCCCCGACGATCATCCCGATTGACACTGCGCGCTTCGTTTAGCGGATTTCACGGCGGGATTAACTCCTTTTCTCACAAGATTAGTCGCTTTCAGCCGGTCCTCTTTAGGTGTCCTCGCTTTTTGTGCAGGGCCGTCGAGCCGAGTGTTGATCGATGGACTTCTTCTCCGTGGCTTCGATGTTTAAGAGACTTTTGGGTGTGGAAAATGGGACCTATCTGAGCGGCTGTGTTTATCGAGAGCTCACGACTGTGTGGCATCGGGAAAACAACTTTTCTCGGAAGGCAGTAATTCGTTACGCAATCGACTTCATCTGCTTTTTTTCTCTCTTCAAAAGCGTCGCGAGGGAGATCGATCGTTTGAGAAATAAGCCGTTTAGATAAGGTAAGATAGGTGTACTCTCGGGGTTCTGTAAAAATCATTTAATTCACGATATCATTAGCGTGTGGGCAAGGAGAAAACGTCCAACAACCACGCCGTCGGCGGGTACAAAGGATTCGGCGCTACCATTTTTTCCCCATCAAACGGCAATTACGCGCTCCCTTTATAGAGAGCTTGGGAAACGCTCTGAGAAACGAGAAAAAAAGGACGCTCGTTACTCCGATTATTTAGAAAACACATTCGGCCTATATCCCCCGCATCTATACGTTAAAAAGCTGTATATTTATATAAAAACGATCGAAAAAACTACCGCCCCTGTAGAAATAATAAACTTTTCCATTTTATATCCTCCTCGTTAAAACTCCTTAATTGACTCCATCCTTTAGCGAGCAAACAAGCGACCGGCTTTTTATCACCCCCGCGTGTATACACTGCCCTGATGCTCGAATATACCCGAGAAAAAAAGGAGAGCCACACACACAGACGTCGCACTTTATCACCTCGAGTTTTTTCATTCGATCGCGCCCGCGCAATAAACATAAGTAACCCGCCAGAGACTTTTCTATACACTCGGATGAAAAACCCGTAAGTCAGTCAGAGTGTATGATACAAGCGAGAAGAAAAGAAAAAAAACGAGCAATAAATAAACTAGAGCAAACGCGGCGTTACGTAAAGCATTATAGAGTATACGACGTTCTGGACCCACCTCTCGAATTTTCGCCGCAGCATCATCGCGGCCCGAAGAAAAGAAGAGAGCCGGCATAGATAAATCCGGCCGCGCGCGCACGAGTGCCATATGTCGGGAAAAGCGCGCTTTCCCGATTTTCACCGCGCCACCCCTGCGGCGCCTTGCAACAGATGGTCCGAGAGAGAGAGAGAGAGAGAGAGAGAGAGAGAGAGAGAGAGAGAGAGAGAGAGAGAGAGAGAGAGAATACCGACGGACTAGATAGAGAGGCATATGTCGGGGTAAACACAGCAGAGGCGGCGGCACAGCGAGAGGCTACGTCGGGGTGATAGGTTTCGACGCTGCGAGGAATGCGAGTGCGAGAGAAGTGTCGAGGACGCGTGAATGGGAGATAGCGGCTTATTTTGATGGCTGCTGCTATATGGGCTATTAATAAACGATGCACTTTGTAGATTCGTAGGTATACTTTTGGGGGTTGCGCGGCTTTGTAGGGATTTCGGGTGCATTGTGCGATTTGGGGATGAAATAACGATGAATATTTTATAGTTTCTTTATTCGAGTGACCGCAACGCGAGGGTTGTTTTATGTTAGCCGCGCTGCTTTTAGCGAGGTTTAATTAAACGTGTAAATCTCTCCCGAGGAAAAATATACGCTCTCTAAAGAAATTAAAGCGCACGAGATAATAGTTTGCAATTAGAGCTTTTAATTTACACCCTCGAACAACCGTGTTCGTAAATTTCGAACGAATATAAGTTCGAATTTGTACAGATTCGTTAAAATGTAAGGCGAGCCCGCAAAGTACCATTCTTTTCCCTCCGTAACGACCCTCCTGGTGGCTCCTCAAACGGAACCCCTAAAGACCTTGCACTTCGCTCGACTAAAGCGATACAAAATACATAACGTCCGCGCGCGAGATTGAACGATCACTTTGAAAACGAAAATAAAGAGAGAGAGAGAGAGAGAGAGAGAGAGAGAGAGCAAGGGAGGGTCACGGGCCAAGAGCCACACGCGCGCTCGCTTTTTCAAAATCTCTCTCTCTCTCTCTCTCTCTTTCTCGTCTTTCAATGGACCGACGAGAGGAGCACAGGCGAGTTCCGCTATATGATACACGTTACGAGCGTGTGTGCACATATACACACATGCACGCATGCAGCCAGCATCGGGGACCTTTTTCTTCCTGCTGGCATTCAGCTGCCTCCTGTCGGGAGGATGCGACGTCGAAATTTATCGCTCGCATCGCGCGCGTTAACGCACTCGTAGGCATCCTCTTCCTCTCCTCGACTTCTTTCGTGTAGGCATATAATCATTTTCGTGTACACGGGAGGTTCCGTGCGCGTGTATCAACGGATCCAAAACAGAGCTGGCCAGCTTCGAGGAAAATTCGTCGGGCTTTTGGTGTTTTCCAACGAGTATTTTGTATAAACACGCATTCGAGATCGTGAAATACGAGTCGGGAGGCGCGTCAGACGAATTTTTCTCATCGGGATGATGGTCAGTTATCTAGTCGCGTAGAGGACGGGATGCATAGTGGATTCCGAGAAGCACGCGCTAATGCGCGCCCGGAGATCCGAGGCGGGATCGTTAGTTTTAACTGCCTATAGTTCTGCATAAAAGTCTACTATTAAACGGTGAACTGCAGACGCGGTGTAATTCAAACTAGCCTCTTTTACAACGCGAATGATGTCAAGCTTTTTTTTACGTAATTACAAGAGCGCTAATTGGGACCAAGTTTTAAGAATTTTCATTTCTTAACAAGCTCACTTATTCGTCGTCATCGAGCGGCGAATACACCATACGAGTGTAGTATACACCGTCTCACAGTGTGTATTCCTACAAGAAAAGCAAAGAAAGAGAAGCAGGAGATTGATGCATGCATGCGCGTATATCGTGAGCACTCACTCGAGGGAGAGAGAGAGAGAGAGAGAGAGACTCCCGAGATAGGTTTCTGTCTTCTCTCTCTCTCTCTCTCTCTCTCTCTCTCTTGCGGGCTTGTCTTTATTGTTATTGGTATGATTATTACGATGATCGAGGATCTTAATTCACGTAATTACCGGCATTTATCATCGGGCTTGTTTCTCTCTCTCTCTCTCTCTCTCTCTCTCTCTCTTTTTTTTTTTGTTTCACCGCACTCCAGCACTCGGTTCCGCCGCGTTTTCAGCAGATTGATTAGTTATTCAATTTTTAAGGAGATCCTTAAGCCGCTGCTAAATGATTCTCGTGTGTGCGTGTATCGTCTTCGAGTCCTTTATACTGAAGATGATTTATTTGTTTAATCAGGAAAATGGTAATTCTCTCGACGAATGGCTTTTCGATAAGGAGGAGGATGATTGATATCGCGTGCTCGCCGTATAGTGTGTGTAGGGCTCGCGTATGCCCGTTGGGAAAATCAATTGAACGTTAGTTTTAAAATATATGGCCGACGTGCCCGAGATACTCTATGTAGATTTGCCGTTTAATTAATTGTTGACAAAATACTCGTGTACGTCATATTTTTTTTCTTCTTGAACTCGTATGCATCAGGCATCTAAGAACTCGAAAAGACCATTAGGGCTTTATCTTACGCTCGCGAGTGTAATTTTCTATGCGTATAGGTATGCATGTGTCGATGAAGAATCGAGTCGTTATAAGACCAATAGGTTAATATAACGGCGAGAAAAAGGAGAAATTTGCGCTAAAAAACAGATGCACTTCGGTATAAGTTATTTGGAAGCATATCGAGCCAATTTAA
Organism: Nasonia vitripennis; assembly: GCF_009193385.2. Lineage (NCBI taxonomy): Eukaryota > Metazoa > Arthropoda > Insecta > Hymenoptera > Pteromalidae > Nasonia > Nasonia vitripennis. The sequence continues at coordinate 18,944,350 of NC_045757.1, read as the reverse complement.
GAGTATACCGAATCGAATTAAACGACTCTTACATTGTTGCAAATTAGCGTTAATGGACGAAGCATTAAGATAAAGCAAGCCGCGGAGTCGTCGATAAATGGCTTTCAAGCGATCCACGCACGCGGTGGTACGCGCTCTTTCTCGTAAAATAGAAACATTTTACGCGGACGATAAAGAATGTCATATAAGATATTTTAAAATCCTCCCGCGGGCACAATGAGAGAAGACGTGTAAAAAAAAGACGCGCTAAAAGGATTTTAAATCAGCGCGCGCGAGGGAGAACACGCGCATAAACGGAATTGAAAGAGCAGAAAAAGTGCAGTCAAAGGAACAATAGGAAATTTTAAAAATAACAAGCGAACAAAGGTCTGATAGAATTAAGAGGTTCAAGTAGTAAGAAAAGAACTTAATAAGCTCGGGTAGGCAGCTCGCAAGGATGCACAAAAGAAAACCGACCCGAAAACGTATAACGAGATTACGCACCGAATCTAAAGAGGCCGATGTGATTCACAAAAGAAAAAAAGCTCGGCTGCCATATACACTGATCGCATCAAAAATATTAGTCCAGTAAATCGTAGCGTTTTAAACGATAAAAAGCAAACAAAATGCCACTCCATCTCCATCTTGCCGCGTAACACGTGTGTACAAGAACAGTTACTCGCAGCTCCTGCGCAATGTCCACAAAGAGCCGTCGAGATAGCATCGCACCAATTTTCTCGTAAAAATTCATCAAGATCCCATTCTCTCCCCGCGCGACTTTTATCTAAAACGGAGGATCGGCGCGCGCGCTTGCCGTCAAAGCGGAGAGAATGAAAAAAAAAACTGAAACGAACGCGGTACGCAGCCTTCCCTCGAAAGTAAGTGAATTCAAAGCAATCAGATGAAAGTGACCCAGAAAAATCTCGGCGCTATCGCATGACTCAAGAGAGCGCGCGACACTTTTTTGTTCGCGGCCCCCCCGTGCATCGCACGCGCGCAAGTGTGTAGCAGGCCATTAAGGCCAATTAACGGGCGGCGAAAGATCTGAGGAAAGAGCCGAAGACGCGCGAGGACCCTCTTTTTCCGGCTGCTGTATCATCGCAAGACTGCGCGACACGCGTGGAAATCCGTCTATGCGCTGTCACATGCTGTATAGTCCAGTCGGTAAAATTTTATAGAATGGTTCGAAATCTTTTCGGGTCAGTGCAGCAGCGTCTCGTCGTGCGGCTTATATATACGATGGGGGGAGGCAAAAGGACCTGCGCTGGTTCGTTAGATGAAAACCAGTGCGCGCTCGTATAATCGCGCTGATGATCAATTAAAGCTGTATTTTTTTCGGGCCGGGCGCGGGATATAAAACTTTCGTAATTTAGGGGTGGGAGTCGAGAGAGAGAGAGAGAGAGAGAGAGAGAGAGAGAGAGAGAGAGAGAGAGAGAGAGCTGAGCAGTCTTTTATTATTTCGGCTGTTAGAGGTTTATTTATTTATCTCCGACATCTGGAAAGTGGCATTTCGTCTTAAATTAAGAACTGGTTTTTCGGCTGATTATTTACAAAACTCGCGCGCAGGCACTTTTATTGTTTCGCGAATCCTTGAACAAAATTTACGCTGCAATTAATGCGTCTGCGATACATGTTGGTTTTCTGCCTTTGAAAAAAAGAAGATTCTCCTCCCGAATTAGGAATCAAAAAAACCGATCGGATTTCATTGATATTGACGTAGTTATAGTTCCACGAATATTACAGCGGCACGCTCGCACACCCATACGGACATTTTGTAAAAGCACGTGATTCGAACTCCAAACACATCCAAACAGGTTTTCAACGCGTGTTTTTACACAACTACAAATTTCACTACTGCCAAGCTTCATCCAGTAGGAGCAGGAAGCGAACGCTTTTCGTCTCAGTCTAGTTACGACTTTTGTGTGACAAAGTCGTGTATTCATAAGCCAATAAATTTTTTTATTTATTACTGCAGCTTGCCACAACGAGCACTAATAGCAATAGTAAAACGCGCGAAGGTCCGCACCCGTCGTTATTGCGGAACCACTAAAGTGTAATCTTGTTTTTTCTCTATTGTCGCGATAGATAACGCTGTACTAAATTAGTAAATCTTACGCAATCATGTCAGTAAACAGCTGCGTATCACGTTGAATCCACAGCAGTCATACGGTCGCGACGAGCCGTGACAGAGTGTCGTAGCGTGTTCGATTGTGAGTCGCCGGAAAACGCGATTTTGTTTGTTGAAAATTCGCCTCATTGTGATACAATAAAATAATAAAATAATATGTTGTAGGTCACACTAGTGGAAATCGACTAATGCCAGGAGAAAGTCTGCGATGACCACGTGCTACACGGGACAATGTAAAAGTGAGTTAACTTTAACGTACAATATTCACGTAAATTGTCAAAATTCACCGATTAAAGAACAGAAATAATAATCGCGTAGAGACATGCACATCTTATTCAAGAATTACATTAATACATTTACAAAGGTCCTACTCAAATCACAGCCAACACGTGTCTGTCGCACCGGCAGGCATGCCTTTGCCTCTGCGATAGCATATATCTTTCTCATACGTAATACGGCCGATTCGAGCAGCGTCACGCTGTCGAGTGTTCCTCCCACTCCTCCAACTCACAGATATCACAGTCTCTTTCTATATCCATCTTCCAAGCGTTCGCGTGAATAATATCGAAAAATCGGAGCAGGCCGCGTTGTCGTCGTCGATCAAAGACATAAAGACCGGCCGTTCCAGGCCGGCTATCATAAAGTCATTAACGCACAGCCGCTCGAATAGCTGCACTTAAAACTACGGATATTTCCTATGAAGCGCTTCGGGTCCGAACGGCCGTTTCGCTTTTGTTCGCAAGGCCGCTATTTCTCTCCGGACTTCCTCTTCCAGGTAGGAATCGGCTGGAAAATCCTAGCGTCGGGAAACATAAACATGTGTACTTAAGATTTCAGATGCACTGCTGGCTCCGGAGAGCACGCTCTCACTTTCAATCACGAACTCGGCCGAGAACGTTGTGACGTTCGGATTTTTCCAAATTTGAGTACGTATTATTTTTGTAAAATTTGTAACAATCGGTGTAACTTTACTGTTTTTCCTTTCAGAGTAGCAAATAGAAGAAAATGGCGTTCGTGCGCGCCTTGAACTGCGTGAAGCGGGTTAAAATCCCTGAAGGCACGATTTGTAGACACGCTTCCACTACCAACCCCGCGATGCACTATCAATTCGAGCCCCTGAGAAGAAACACGTCAACGCCGCAAGTTTATTACGGGGGACGGCACACCGTGACGCTCTTGCCCGGTGCCGGCGTTGGTCCCGAGCTCATGGAGTACGTCAAGGAGGTGGATATTGTTTACACTTTTCGTCTCACTAATATAGTATTCAGCCTATAAAAACGTTCGTACACTATAACACGGTATAACTAACGATTTCAGATTTTCAAATTCACCGGCGTACCGGTGGACTTCGAGGAGATCGAGATCGACGGCAACTCGACCAACGACGACCTGGAATACGCGATCATGTCGATCCGTCGCAACGGCATCGCGCTCAAGGGCAACATCGAAGCCTACCACCCCGACAAGCAGCAGGAGGTCGTGTCCGGCAACGTAACGCTCCGCAAGGAGCTCGACCTCTACGTCAACGCGGCTCACTGCGTCTCCTACGACGGAGTACGAAGTCGCCACAGGAACGTCGACATCGTCATCATCCGGCAGAACGTCGATGGCGAGTACGCCATGATGGAGCACGAGGCCGTCGAGGGAGTCGTCGAGAGCATGAAGATCATCACGCGCCCCAACGCCGAGAGAATCGTGCGCTACGCGTTCGAGTACGCGCGGCGTCACAACAGGAAGAAGGTAATTATGAAACTTGCTCTGTGCCATGAAAATAAATATGTTATAATACGTTTCAATGCGCATTAAAAAGCCTAATTTTCAATCCGAAGATCACCACGGTGCACAAGGCCAACATAATGAAGCTCTCGGACGGCCTCTTCCTGACCGTCGCCCGGGAGATCGCCCGCGACTACCCGGACATCATCCACAACGACATGATTGTGGACAACACTTGCATGCAGCTGGTCGCCAACCCGCACCAGTTCGACATGATACTCACGACGAACCTTTACGGCTCGGTCATCTCCAACGTGCTGTGCGGTTTGCTGGGAGGCGCGGGTCTGACCTCCGGCAAGAACATCGGCGAGCACTACGTCATCTTCGAGTCGGCGACGCGCAACACCGGCGCCGGCATCGCCGGCAAGAACATCGCCAACCCTGTGGCGATGCTCAACGCCTCGGTTGACATGCTGAGACACCTGAACCGCCAGCGTCATGCCGGACTCATCAGCAATGCCATTGTTGGCAGCATTAGAGGGGGTGTGCGCACCCAGGATCTGGGCGGAACCGCTACCAGCAGGGAGGTCGTCGACGATATTCTCAGGCGCATCGACATCGCCGCCACTAATGGAAATTAGTCGGCGCAGGTCGAGATACATCGATTACACGGACATTCCGAATTGCTCTTGCTTTCCTGGTGTACAGAGTGAGTGAATAGAGAGTAAATAAATAGTTTTACCGAACATGTAGTTTGCAGAAGTTTTAATTTCACAGCTGTCGTAGCGAGCTGACTTTCCTTAATTACCCTTTCCCCGACTCGAAACAATGAGATAATGCAGCATTGTTTGACAAGGCGAGTGTAATGCTACGCGACTCGGCGAATCCCGGAAAAACCATAAATTTTCTCGAATCCTATGCGAGTTCACAATGCTAAGGCGTCGGAGATGAAGAATGGTCATTGTAATAAGATTCTTAGACCTTCGAGAAACTGAAAGCCAACCCGTCCTCTGTTTCGTAAAGCGATTAACTTTCGAACCTGTTCTTCTACACGTAACGTTCAATTTTGTATACGGGATACTTTTCGAGGTTGGCGTGGAAGCAACGAGTTTGCATATTTCACAAACCAGCCAGCTTACATACTCAAAATAGACTTTAAAAACCTGACTTGATTGCTCTTACGATAAAACATGCTTTCTTCCATAAAGTTTTAAAGATTTATTTTCGCAAAACTGCAGTTCAGAGACTTTCAGCACACGTATAAAATCAAGCCGAAAATCCCGGAACGCGTAAACATCACCTCGATACGCTCTGCCAGATTTCCGAAAAATCGTGAAACGCCGCGTCGAAATTTCGAATTTATTTTCTTAAGAAGAAAATAAAAGAGCCGAAAAACCGCCTCCCATAAAATGATTAACGCGAGCTTCGTAAGTAACCACACTCGGCATTCGATGGTAGTAGCTCCTCGACTCACTTTCCTCGGCACACAAGAAACACAACGGCGTGTAATACAGCCCAGGCGCGCGCGTCTCCTTTTGTGAAGCCGCTGCTTCTTCTCGCACCTTTTCCACGATTACGCGCGCAACTCCTCCCTCTACCTCGCACCTACTCTCGAATTTTCGCGGCTGGATTTGATGGATCGGCCCGAGGGCCGCGGGTGGAGCTCTCGAGCCCCCCGATGTTTTTGCGATTGAGCACAATGTTCTTTTCCAAATGTGGAACGCATCGGCTCGTATACGGAGGAATGACTGTAATCAGTCAATCGACGCGCGTGTTTTTGGTTGCATTATATATGTTTTCACGTGATTTTAAATTTTTTGAGAAACGGGGTCGAGCACAAGGCGTGAACTTTTTTCCGCTTTGTAATAAAGTTTTGAAGACCACTCCTATATGCGTATAATTGACCGTTGTTGTTCATAGCTTTTAAGTTTCAAGAAATAACAGTTTATTTATTTTTATATTGTTATATACGATGATGTAAAACTAGTCCAAAACTGTCACGTTATTTATTAATACATCTATGTTGGAAAAAAAATCGTACATTTCGTCTCGGAATATAAAAAAGCTGAAAACCCAGCGAGAAAATCATTGTTTTGGGCTGACACGACAAACGACGTGGGAACGAGATTTCAGCGCCGGCATAGAATGACTGTCAATTATTGCTAATATCCTTTTGAGGCGGACCGCCGCGTACAAGGGCGCGTACGCACTCTGTAATCTGTTAAACGCACTCCGAAGAAGAAGCCGCAGTCCCTCGAAAAATCTCATTTTTAAAACAAAACACTCGGAATCTAATGACAAACCGCGCGCAACTCCCTTTAAAAAGCGCATTCGCCGGCCAAAAAAGTGCCTTTGAAGCGCCGCGCTCATATAACCGCCTCCGCAAAGCGGCGCGCGGCCCTTTTTCCACTCGATATACCGCACGAGCGAGAGTCTAAACGCGCACTCTCTGAGGGACTACACCAGAGAAAAATCAGCCGCAGGCATGGCTTATAGCTAGCGCACAATAGGGCGGACTTATTTAATTTTTCACATGCGCCCATTGTCTCTCTCTGTTGACTCTGGAAGTTTCTCACTCGCGAAAAACGGAAGCTCCGCCAACTGCGCGCACAATGGCTCGCGATATGCGGGACAATTAGAACGAGACGATGCACCGTTCGCTCGATGCTCTGCTCCCGATATCGGCGATGTCGCTTTATGAGCGCTCGCGTTTTTTTTCGGCGGTTGATGCACCACGCTGCAACGGGCAAGTGGATCGGGCGCGCGGTTTGACGCACAGTCATGTGATGAAATAGGCGCATTTTTGAGCTTCGAGCGAAAAAGTAGATATCGGGGTCGATTGGTTTTTGCCGTTGTTGACGAGATTGTGAAGAATCTCGAAAGACAGTACGTAGATATACAGCAGTATACAGCGAAACTTCATTCGAAAGGTTTTACTTCTCAAGACTGAGCCTTCGCTTATACGTTCACAAGACAGCTCAAGCGTTTAATAAACGACACCGATTAGAGTCCCCCCTCATTAAAAGCGCTTGTCCAACAAACGCGCGCGACTCGCTTATCTCCCGACAATATAAGGAGAACCGAAAAAAACACTCAGCGCGTGTAACTGCAGCTGAATTCGGACCATTAACCGGCGCCCACGACTGTACGAATTCGAAACCAAACCGGGCAGCGCCCGGAAAATAAGTTTCGAGCGTGCGGTGATGTGGCTGTGCTGGAAAATTTTTCCGCCAATTAAAAATTTCTGCCTCGCTCGTTCCATCCGTCCTTCTGTTCCTCAACACATCCGTCGATTACGCTCGTGTGTCGCGCGCGAGCGGAAGCCTGCAGGCGGCGGAACAGCTCACGGTTAATCGACCTGCGGCTGCGCGGTTTTTCGAAAATTACAGGACGCGCCGCGAAGACTCTTTTTTTCTGACGACGTCCGCCGTCCGAGTTGGAGGAAGAGAAAATTTGTCCTGCGATTGCGGAGGAGGAGGAGGAGGTGAATCGTTCGTTATTTTATGCCGCGGGTGATTGAGTGCTAATTGATCCCGGGATTCGGGCGTCTGATGGCAAATTACCCCCTGTGTGTGATATGGCTTTTTGTAGTTCCTGTGAATTCCCGCTTCTTCTAGGATGACCGCTCGCTATAAGGTTGTTCGCGGTAGGTATATGTGGCGCATAATTATATAGAGTGTTTCTCCGTTAATCGCGGTGCTGGCTGAGTTTCTTAGAAGTTTTGCTTTTGGTATCAGTGGTTTATTGGAGAGGTGACGTCAAACAACAATTAAGAGCTTTGTCTCTCAGTGATCGATTCTCAAATTTTCATTATTCGGTAGCCAGCTCGATTTCCGATTCGGTGAGATAAAAGTAACCTCGGACCAAAATACTCCCGACCGATACCCATCGCTCGTTTTTTTCTCTCTCAATCCAGAAGAAGAAGAAAAAAACTGAAAACCAATGGATGCAGCTAACAAAAGTATATAGAAAGCTTAGAATACATCGAGCCATAACCGTGAATCCTCCTTCCGCCTACTGTACTACACAGTAGTGTGCATGCAGCCCATCGCGGAGAAAAAAAGAAGGAGCTCGCTCGCGGCGCACAAGAAAGCCAATTCGAGCACTTCATTGAACAGCCAAGCGATAAATTGGACCGAGACTCGCAGCGTGAAAAACCATCTCTCCTCTCTTTCGTCCGACTCGGAAATCATCGTCTCCTTTGACTATTTCTACCGGGCGGGGATTTTTTCTCCACTCCCCCCCCCCTCTCTCTCTCTCTCCGCGAAAGGGTCTTCGGCCTCGCGCACGGAAGGCTTTGAAGCTGCAGGCAGTGAGAGAGAAAAAATCATCGTCGACGCGTCTTCCTCTTATTCTTCGCTGCGCGCACTACTGCGAGCACCCGTTACACCCGGATAAAAAGGAGCGCTTTGTAGGCCGGCTGCCAGTACACAGGCGACGTGTGCAGCGAGTTGGCTCGAAAACGGGGTACACATAGCGAGAAAGCCGAGGCGTGACGTAGCCGTCGTCGTCGTCGTTGAATAATGAATACACAAAGTCCTACTGACGGGCGGTTTCGAGTCTTACTTATGGGGCGTGTGTGGGGCTGACTTTTGTCAAAGAGGCAAGCTCGCCGGGATTACGTGGATGTGTATGTATGCGAGGAGTCTCCGGTATTTCGGGGTTTATTCGGGTTTATAGACCGAAATTTCGGTGGATCTGGGGTGCGAGAGAGCTCATACGCCGCGGGAAAATCGCTGAGTTATGGGAGGATAAATAATTTTGGCTGTCATGCTTTTATTTATTGGATATCGCTATCCTGAGGCCGTGGAGAATCGACGCGTCCGGTGTGGTTTCTAGTTCGGTGGCTTCTGGTTTTTCGAACGCGAGCCCCGCAGCGGTGAAATTTCAAAAGATTAGTGTAGGTTACGTAATTTTTATCTTTTAGATTGTTCGTAAATTCAATTTGTTTGTAAATTACTCGAATTTATAGTAAAATTAAATCTTTCCGACAATGTCGCAGAGTATGGGAAAAAGGAGTATACGAGAGCTACAAAATTTTTATTTGTTTTGACGTGGGCATAAAATGTAAAATAATTGTTTTGACGTGAAATAAGGAAAAATAATGTGTTTTATGCGGGCACCGCGCTCTGGGAACCGATGCGGTATACACACGTAACGTATAAACGCGCCCATTATGCTCCGAATAGCCTTAAATTTCTTTTATAATGATGAGCACTTATGATAATGACTGTTTTCCGTTTAGAAGGTAAAGGATGAGTTTCCAAAGGACAATGACTGCCACGTATACTGTAATTTATTGCTTTTCTATTTATGTGCGCGAGCACTGAACATCTGCCGCTTGTGAGATGGCAACCCTTTTACTGTACGAATATAACGTCTATTTTTATTTCGAATAGAAATTTTGTGCTTTTCAGATGTTAAAAAAGAACCTACACGCATGCATATTAATAAAGTTCTCAAAATCTCGCCCGGAATATTGAGCCTTCCTCTATTCTCTCGTGACATTTTCATCCATACACAATCGCGCCTGGCTATCAACGTCACGTTCACTAAAAAGCGCTGCAGCCTCCGGCCGGAAAGAGATCGCCCCAAAGAAGACGTAAGTATTCCGACCACAATCCACACCAAAACACAGAGCCCAAAAACTCTTGCGCGGAAATTAGTAAAACATCTACGTGCATCGCGCTTCCCTCGACTCACGACTCTCTCCGTCCCGCTGATGCGCAGCCGGACAACAAAAGCGGCGCCGGCAGGTACACAATGGGGAAAAGCCCGTAAAAACATGTCGCGCGTCTTCGTATATAAGGGACAGTCTCACAACAAAAGGAGGATAGGCGACATATGACCAGCGCGCTTTTGTACATCCTAGAAAAACTCGGAACGCCGCGCGCGCACGGCGCGATGGGCTCAGGTACACTTTTATACACACGTCCTAGATCGTCCCCGGCGATAAGCGCGAGGTCTGCTGCAGCGTGCATAGCGCCGGGAATTTTTGAATTTTTCGGCCTATCCAAAGCCGAGATCTCCGCAGCGACGCGTGCGCGCGTGTGTGTATAAAAATTTTCTCTCTCCCTTTTTTGTCCTGCTCTCTGATGCTCTTCTTCGTTTACACGGGCGCGCGCATTCGCCCCTCTTGAAACACTAGACACACGAGGCGGAGGTCGGAGATCTCTTTCTGGATTTCGGGAGGAGATTTTAATCGACGCGCAGCTCCGAGCGAGAGATCGCCGAAAATTACGCCGCCGCGAGAGAGCACACCGTGTCGTCCGGTGAATATGCGTTAGGCGATACCGACGAGGGACGCGATGCGTTCGGGGAATATATGGCGAGAGGTTGGGTGGCGAGGCACGCGATGAACACGGACAGATGTTTGATTCCTCGTTATTTTATGGAAAAGTCATTTTCACGCTGGTTTAGCTTGATGCTCGGGAGAGAGAGAGAGAGAGAGAGAGAGAGAGAGAGAGAGAGAGAGAGAGAGAGAGAGAGAGGAGAGAGAGAGAGGAGAGAGAGAGAGAATCCTTTTGGGTGTCTTCAATCTTTTACGGGATGGGAACCGTGACGCGCAAGGTGCAACTGTTTCTCTCGTATACTATGCATATATTGTTGTCCGTAGTTCAAATACTAAATATGACAACACAAGTATACTATACAGAAACGTAACACGGTGTATGGTGAAAATATTTAAAAAAATTTGATGTACTAATATTGTGAACGCATCTTCGGTGTCGCGTCGCGGCAGGATGTATTATGCAAATGTCCTTTTGTTGAGCGCTGCATAAATACTAAAGACCATCAATCATACAGAGTATTTCAATCCCCGTCAGCTAACCATTCTCAAGTGCATAAACACTGCGTAGAATTTATTGAATTAGGATATACGAAGGGGTGTACAATAGTGTCGCGTAATGCTGACTTTTCAAAAAAATTTTTGAACTCGTAACATAATGTATTCATCAGTGTGCGGGTATGTATGCGGCGGACATACCTGCGCGACGGTGCATGCATAAAGTATCTTTTTAAAAAATAACACAATGATCGGAAGGCCGGCAATTACGCGTCAAAATTTCGAACGTCTTAATAATTCTTCGTTAATATGCATTCTCACAAGAGTCGGAGCTCTTTTTCCACTTCCTTTTGCGCTCGAAAAAGCCAATCAAGATGTAGGTACGATGAAGAATTTTCGAAAAAGAACAATGAGAGCTCTTTATTAAATTACACAGTTACGATCGCAGATAAGCGATCGCGCCCGAGTGCCAAAATTTAATGTACAAATTAGGATATAAATAATTCATATGCGCATACATCGATGACACGAACAGGCAGCATTCCGTAAACCGTAGTTACACGCGAAAAATATCCCCATAACGCGCGTTATTTATGAGTTTCTCAACGCTCCCGTAACGACGCGTCTCCTTAATCCAATTAATTATACATTGTGCCGACGAGAGAGCCGCGGCGCAGCGAATTACGTCGCATCTCACCGCACGTATACGCAACGATTTTAATTATCCCCGAAACACGCGCGCGGCAATTTCCCCAAAGTGTCGCGCGTTAAAGGAGAGAGCACGTATACACGCGCGCGGCTTCCATACGTAACCCGAATCATTATTACCATAATTGTTACGCCGAAAAACGCGTCGTCCTGTCGACTGCTATGACGATAAATAATTTTTACCCGTCGCGTTCGCGTATGAAAATTCATAAATTCAAGTTCCCCGCGTTCGTGTCGCGCGCGTTCGCTCTCTCGAGAAAAATAAAAATAATCGTAAAAGAGACTGCGATGGAAAAGGGTGCCCGAAGGTGTACAAGAGGAGCCGGAGGAATACGAATTGCCCCCGTGGACCGTGGGTATACGAGGCGATGCAGTTTCGTGGAAAAGTCCTTAATTTCGTTTTTCGAGGCCATCTTTCGAGGCGGAGATCTCGACGCCGAGTTTAGGAGCCGCGCGCGACTGATACTTCCTTCAGGACTCACGTGATTCGTAAAAACGAGGCATTACTATTCCTCGCTGGCACGAGAGAGTCGTGAACACTGTGCCGGGGCCGTGTTAATTCATTGGCTTGTGGCTATTGTTTTGTTCTCTTTGTTTGCCTTTTCTTTTGAAAGATATGACTGCAGAAATGGTCTCTTGAGGGATGCTTGTGTGCATTTTAAGGCGTATGAGATAGTGGTAAAAAATGGATCTGTTAAGGGAGCAGATCCTCTGCCCAATTGTTTGGTTGTTTGTGAACGGCCTTTTCCTATCTGTATTCTATAGGCAAAACAAATTCAACTTATGATAATCTGTGTATTTTTATGTAATGAAATATGGTTACTATACATATACTATTCCACGGACTCACTACCGAATCTCATTGACAAAGCTGCTCACTGCCCAAAAAGAGGCTCCAATAATCAATAAAAGTACGAACGCACGTAGCACGGAAATGTCAAATCGCTTTCAATCTAAAGATTCGTCAAAGCTCGAAAACATTTTAACATCGACGACAGAAAAGACTCGCTCCCGAGCCAACAATTGGTTTAATCCATTACGCAGCCCCAAACGCGATGAGAAAAAAAATGTTATTATTTTTCCAGCGAACTCGAAATCTCCCTTAAGCCGCTTGTCGGCGCAGTGCTCGGCCATTCGAAACGGATTCGAAAAAGAAAAAAGTCATCCATCCGCGCGCTCGCCCTCGCCGTGGCTTTTACTTTTACGCCTCGACTCTCTACTATACAGCTATATAACCGATGCGGCAAAGGCATCTGCGCGCCGCGGAGCTGCTTTGTGTACACAATACATCGAAGCGGCGTGTTGATTTTTTGACTTAGCACGACTGCCGCTCTTACGTGCTCCGCTGCATCGGCATCTTTTCTCGCTTCCTCTCCCTTTAGTCGCGAAAGAATAGCGCGGCTCGTTATAATACACATTGGCGTGTGCTCGAGATCTCATGCGCGGGATTGGTTTGTTTTTTTTTCCGAGTTTCGAGAAAAAATAATACTTACAATGCTCTTTGCGCTTGGGTATAGCATCGCACTGATTTCTGAAAGCTCGTTTTGACGAGCTTCGATGGGTGCATTGATTCGCCGAGGGAGGGAGGTTGATGGAGGCTTAAGTATTTTTAAGCGGGTTCTGTGCAAATAAACAGAGGGATTTGAACTTTTTTTCGTCGATGCACGTAAAAGCCGGATCAAAATAAATGCAGTAAACTGCGCGTTCGATCGAGCTCTTATAAATACACATCAACGATATAAAAGCTGCTAGCACAATTTGTGTAAATAAACTCCATAATCGTAAAGTAAATTAGTTCAAGCTTATAAATTCACACTTTGCGTATCGAGGCCAAAACTTCTCCATTATCGAGTCCCCTCGAAACAAAGCCCAGACTTCCGCAAAGCAGTCACCCGATGCGTGCGCTGTAATTTTAAAAAAGTGTCAAACTATTAGACGACTCCCAGGGGGATCGAGAGCGAGACTTCACAGCCGCGTGCGTGCATTTGGCTAATTGCTTTCTCGAGAACGCCGGAAAAAAGCGTTCCCAAGAAAAAAGCAAAATACACACATTTCGGGCGCCCCCCATTCGACATCCGTAAAAAATACATCACACACGCGCGCTACGCGTCAAAAGTTTACATGTGAAACGCACGCACGTGCTCGGCGACGGAGGACTTTTTAATTTTTTTCTTCCGAGCCGTGCACCACTGCCGTATAGATATAGTAATGTCTTGGAAACTGGGCACCATACACGTAAGCATGGACTATAGGGCCAAAGCAGCAGAGAGGAAGAGAGGAGCTGATGCAAGTCACGAAAAGGTTCACTCGCGCATGTGGGCGCATGTCTCTGGAAGTTGTCAAAAGTCGAGAAGTCCTGCGTCCACACGATGATAATGCTCTTATGGAGCGATACTTATGAGAGCCCATGTGGCGCACGTACAAAAACTAAGAGAGAAAGAGAGCTCTATTTTGACTTGCGTTCTCAGACGTGAAAAATATATTATTGTCGAGTATTGTTTATTAAAAAATGTGATATGAGTGAGATTTTGTGTGCTTCTGGGTTTAAGAGGGAAATTAAGAAAGAAAGAAAACTCCCTTTATTTTATGACGCATGAAACTCGATGATTTAATAAATTTATTATGGTCGAAGATTCCCTAGTGATGGATGCGTTTCTCTTTAAACAAATAAAACTTAAGACTTTAAAATCGCGCGCAGATACGCACATACGTACACTCACACCGTCGCTCTTCCTTCGTGATGATGACTCGTTGCCCGGGTTGATGCGTCTGTAGTAGCTTTTTGTTGGTGGCAGCGCTCCTCGTGTGCTTATTTCCTCCCCGTTCTCGTTGACGTGGTGAGGCTTGAGTGCTCGGTGAAGTTCTCCCCGTTCTCGTGGACGTGGTGAGGCTTGTTGATGGCTTTTTCCTACTTTATAGATTAGGGTGAGAAGACGGCCCTGGTTTGGCGACTCTGGGTGGTGTCTCTATTGGGTTGCGACTGAGCACCTGGCCCTTGGAGCGCCGGATCTCTTCTAAAGTCCTGCGTGTTAACCAGAGCCTCTTAAACTTGCCTGGTTAACCCCACTTCGACCTACAACTCAGTGCCCAGTGCTCGCGAACTTTCGAGCTTTGCGACGTGGCACTGAGATTAACGGTAAATCGGGCCAACTAATATAAGCGCACACTACAAATGTGAGAAGTTAACTGTAATTTTGATAATACATTTTATATTACAAATTAATTTAGAAAGAAAACCACACGTGCCAATGAATCTGACAGCGATGTTTTCTAAGAGTTTATATTTTCAAAATTCTATTCTACGAAAGAGAGTGCAGGGAACGTTATGTGTTTATAGTTATTGAATCGCAGATGTGGAACAAAGGTATCGCACACCAGCGCCTTTTCCTCTGTGCCTCGCGGATAAGCGATTTACATGGTTTTACTGATAAGCGATTTAACGGTTATTTTGAACCGACGTACGACATTATCGCTTAACTGTACCTGAAGCTTGATCTGCATCATAGTCGAGAGCTTGCTTTTACTCAGTCAGTTTTCCTTCTTCATTGGGACTGGTCAGTATAAATTTGCACCTAGAGAAAATTATAGTATTGCTCTCATTATACTGTTATTCATCATTTATAGCTTATTTAATCTAATCAAACAAAATTTGATGGTCACAATAATTTAATCAATTTGTGTATACCTATTACCTCGTGTTTTTCAAAGTCAGTATATATAACTGATATACTACAGCGTGTGCACAAACTGCTCGTTCATTGTTTTTCACTGCAGGTCAGTATAGATTTTACATTTTTGATATACCTTGGTTATTATTATTTTTTTTTTACGTGGCATTTGGAACTCGAAAGTTCATCGCCTCATCTACGCAAGCCTTCCACGCTGCCCTATCTTGTGTCCACCCCACCCAAGATGCACCTCTCCGATCGACACCCACTCGTCCTATTTCTACTAGATCCGCTTTTACGTTGTCCTCCCATCTACGTCTAGGTCTACCAAGAGGTCGCGTTACCATCGGCCTGCCCTTCATGACACGCGCTGCCGTACGGTCGTCTCCCATTCTCGCTACGTGCCCTGCCCATCCCAATCTGCGCGATTTTATTATTCTGTTAATATTTGGTGACGCGTACAGATTGTGTAACTCATCATTGTGTAGTCTCCTCCATTCCCCGGTTTCCTCATCTTTCTTCGGCCCGTATATTTTTCGCAAGACTTTATTTTCAAATACCCTAAAACGGTTGTCCGCCTGCTTAGTGAGAGCCCACGTTTCGCACCCGTACAGAACCACCGGCAGTAATATTGTCCTCTATATTCTTATTTTAACGTTTTTAGACAACAGCCTCGACTTAAGTAAATTACTCACGGCGTAGAAGCAAGCATTACCCGAATGGAGTCTCTTATTTATTTCGACATTAATCTCGTTTCTATCATTTATGGTCGTACCCAGATACCTGAATTCGCTAACCTTTTCAAAAGTAAAATTCCCAACTCTGAGATCTTCCTCCCCTCTGCAGATGCCTAGCTTATCCACAATCATGTACTTAGTTTTTGATTCACTCACTTCTAACCCTGTATACTCCACCGCTTTTATGAGGATTTCCGCGTTTCTTGCTACCGTTTCCCTACAATCCCCCAGTATATCCAAATCATCTGCGTAGCCTAGTATCTGCGTTGTCCCATTAAGCGTTGCGCCCAGCTGGCTAACCTGTATTCTTCTAACGGCATACTCTAACGTTATGTTGAACAGCACCGTAGAGAGCCCATCCCCTTGTTTTAAACCATCTCGTATCATGAAGGGTTCTGATACATTACCGCCTACTCGGACCTTTCCCGTGCTTCCGTTCAGACATATTTGAATTAATCTCACGAATTTTTTCGGCACTCCGAGAAGTACTAGAATTTGATACATTTTTCTTCGCTTAATAGAGTCGTACGCTTTTTTAAAATCTATAAATAGTTGGTGTATGGTTTCGCAAAATTCCCACTTTTTCTCTAACAACTGTCTTATGGTAAACATTTGATCGCTCGTCGATCTGTTGCGCCGAAATCCGCACTGCTAATCTCCTACTATATCTTCCGCGAATGGAGTGAGTCTAGCTTGTATTACGTTTGACAGAACTTTGTAGCACGTTGCTAAAAGTGAAATACCCCTATAGTTATTGCAGTCTGTCTTATCCCCCTTTTTAAAAATCGGTATAATGATAGATTCCTTCCAATTTTCGGGTATTGTTTCATTTTTCCAGATGGCACATACTAGTTTATAGATTTTGAAAGTGAGCTCGACGCCCCCATATTTGAGTAACTCAGCTGGTATAGAGTCATTTCCCGCGGCTTTGTTGTTTTTTAGTTTTTTAATCGCGGCCTCTACTTCTTGGTAGCTCGGTTCCTCCACGTGGGGTTCAGCAGTGTGAATTTCGTCCCCTAATTCTTCGCTATTTTCGTGCACGTTTAATAATTTATCGAAATAATATTTCCACAGCGACAGTAATTCGTTGTCATTTGTTACGAGGTCCCCGTTTTCGTCCTTCATCAATTGCTCTCTACTCCTAAAACCCTTTCTGATGGCGTTAATCCCTCTGTACATTTCGCGGGGGTTATTTTCCTTACTGTTAGTTTCTATTCTCCTAATAAGATTCTTTTGATACTCCCGCTTCTTATTTCTGTAGATCGCGCTCGTCTGTTTCCTCACGTTAGAATACTCTTCTACGGTCCTATCGCTTCTATTTTGTAAGCTATCTAATTTAGCCTTTTTGCGCCTTTCAAACCAGAGTTCGCACTCTTCGTCAAACCATGGTTTGCTCTTTGGCTTTTTCTTTTTACCCAGTACTTTGTTCGCGGCCTTTTTTACCGTTTTTTCGATGTCCCCCCATAAGCTATTCGGTTCGTCATTCCCTTCCGGCGATGTGTTTGCTTCTTCAAGTGCCTGAAACCTGTTATTAATTTCTATCTGGTACCTAATTCGCTCTGTTCTATCTCGTAGTTTCTCAATATCGAAGCTTCCTACCTTGTTTGCTCGCTTACTATTTTGATTCGCTACTAGTCTAGCTCTTAATTTGGCTACTACTAGGAAGTGGTTCGAGTCGCTATCTGCCCCTCTGTAAGCCCTTACGTCAAGAACATTAGTATGACGTCTTTTTTCAATGAGGAAATGATCAATTTGGTTCTGTGTGGCCCCGTCCGGCGATGTCCACGTTGCCTTGTGTATGTTCTTGTGCTTAAAACACGTAGTTTTGATTATAAGATCTTTTGTCGCCGCGAAATTTATGACCCTAATACCGTTATCATTGCTAGGTTCGTGCAGGCTTTCCTTACCTATAGTAGGCCTAAACATTTCCTCCCTACCTATTTTAGCATTGAAATCGCCTAATACTATTCTTGTGTCGTAAGACGCGAACTGGTCGATTACCTGCTCTAAAGTTTTGTAATAGAGATCCTTAGCTTCTTCTTCTTTGTCCTCCGTAGGACAGTGTACATTAATAAATACATATCTATACCATTCACCTTCGATAATGATGTACGAGAGCCTATCATTGACGGATTTGAAACTTTTAACCGAATGTATGATGCTTTTGCTTACGAGAAATCCGGTGCCTAGAGATCCCCCACTCCCGGCCCCATACAGGTACGTGAAGTTACCCGATGCTAGTACTCCGCCATCTGGCCACCGCGATTCCTGTATTGCTACCAAATCTAGATTGTACCTATCAGCTTCCTTTACGAGTTCTTTAAACGCACCTGCTCTGTATAGACTGCGAACATTCCAAGTTCCGACCCTTAAGTCCCTTTTGGTTCGGATTTGATTTTTTTGAGCCATGATGTTATGTCAAACCCGCGCGCTTCGGATCCTGTTCCGATCGCAAGGTGAGTCCACCATTCTAGAGGTGATAACCCCCATACCTCTCTAGAACTAAGTATGAGAGCTTTCCGACTTTGACGAGGACAGTGTCAATTCGTCGTCAGACACACTACGGTTTCATTCTCGCATCCTAACGCCCCCCTGCAAGGCAGCGCGCCTTCGCTGGCATCGTTACCGCGTAAGACCAGGTGACGAATCATTCTACACATCCCCTTTCGGGGCAGTTGTCATCGCTCCCGCATCCTCCTCGGCAGCAGGATTTTTGCCCATTTTTGTAATGTGTGATGAAAGAGATAGATTGAGAGATAAGAGATAATGTGAAGTGTTTTTGTTGTTGTGGTGCTTGCGTAGTGTTTCTAGATGAATGCGTTCGACAGTGTGGGCTCATCACACCCACGCCTGTTCCTATCGGCTGTCCGCGGCTGCTTATTCAATTTATTCGCAGCTAACCTCTTTCTCAGGGGCTGTTCCTCTATCCGCAACCTAAGGACGCGCTGTGTAGTGGTGATAGG
Organism: Nasonia vitripennis; assembly: GCF_009193385.2. Classification (NCBI taxonomy): domain Eukaryota; kingdom Metazoa; phylum Arthropoda; class Insecta; order Hymenoptera; family Pteromalidae; genus Nasonia; species Nasonia vitripennis. Next base: position 18,925,664 of record NC_045757.1, on the reverse strand, counting down.
CACCCATCCGTCCGATCTGGACGACAACGCCCAAGACCCGCTTAGGGTAGCGGCATTGTAACAGATACCTTGGTTATATAAATCAAAATTAAATTATTTTGTGTTAATTCTAATTATTGAGTTTTTTTCTTTTAGGATCAACAATTAATCTTTAGAGTTAATTGGTATTGCACAAGTTTGTGGTTGTATTTTTCTTGTCATCATTGTCCACACCAAACACATCATACCTTATACATCTATATCAAGCTTGACAATATAGCTTACAACGTTATTAATACATTTCATAAGCCAAGAGTAATTAAAAAAAATGTTTAATAATAAATTATATGAAAGTAAAAGTGATTGGTCGGATAAAACATTTTTTGAGACATATTTTAACAAAAGAAAAGTGAAGAGGATTGATCCAGTTTGTTGGAAATCACACGCCATATCTTTCTTAAATGATATGTATTCGAATGAAGTTTCTGTTTCATATGTATATGAAAACACAAGCCTCTTAGCACTAGTTTTAATGTTACCGCATCCAACAGAGACAAAATTGTTATTTGAAGACTATATAAAAGACACTGAATACAATTCTAATCGTCCTGTCAATGGTGAAACATTAAAAATTACACATATCAACCAAAGACAGCACCATAGTGTGTTCTTTTCTCGTGTACAAAATTTGCTTGCAGGTAATTCAATTGAAGATAAGAATTTCACAGCATTGAGAGCTGTACTTGGGGTTGCAGCTTTAGTCTGTCTTAGAAGTACAGTTAAATCTATTAATGAAATTAAGAACTTTTTTCTCCATGAAAAATTTCAATTCACAATGAATTTGTTATATCCAAAACTGAACTGCATAAAAAAATTACCTCTACCAACCACTGCATTTTTCGAGGCACTTCCAATGATATGTAATAAAAGATTTCTGCAGGATATGTTGATATTGTTAGTAGGAATGTATACGAGTGAGAAAAAAAAAGAATTTACTAGTTGATAAAGCAATCTTAAGTATTCTGAATCATTGCATATTACAATCAGTAAGGTTGAATGGATTAGGTGTTATAAATCTTTTGGAAAAAATCAGTAATATCTACCAAGTAGATGTGCAAACAGTTATAGAACTAATATATCCAAATCAACCAAAAGCTCAATCAGATTCACACAAATCTGACAATGAACTACAGAATAAAACTGCAGATAAGCTAAAAACTGAAGACCTTTTTCTGAACTGTTCCAATTCTGATTGGCTTGCGTTATTAAATGAGTGTCAGGATTTTTATGATGATTTGGCTAAAAAGGAAAAAGAACGTGAAATAACTGTTATGCGTGAATTCTACTCTACCTTCATTGTCAATGATTCATTTGAGTTTTCGTGGCCATGGTGTAGATTGATTGACGATTCTTACTTTTACCACTGTACAATCAAAGATAACAAGGAGGCTATTATTTTAGCAGCAACTGTTTCCTTGAAGGAACCGGATATTTGGAATATGTATGTATTACAAGAGAAACACCAAAGGCATAAACAAATAGCTATGAAAGAAGCAGTTGAATTAAACAAATTACTTCGCAAAGTTTCAGACAAAGAAGTATTTATGTATAAGATATAAAGCAAAAAAATCACAATGAAATATTATACACGCAAATATTGTGAGAGTCTATGATTTTACTAATCAATATGTTTCATTACAATGTATTATTAAAAAATGCTTCGATAAATAAAGTAAATAAATAGTGTTCTTGCAAATAATGTAATTTTCATAGCATTTATATAAGTACAAAATAATGATATAAACAAGCAGCAGTCCGCTACTGTTTGCATCTCTATCTTGTAACTTGTACACGAGGTGTTAAAGTTGTAAAACCTATGCTCAATTAATATTGAAAGTATGTGTACCTATACGTGCACGAATGTAAGTGTAGAATAACGGACTTTTTTCTGATTTTCTTAAATTTTATCTACAGCTACAACGTCCGCACAACGCACGCGAACAACACAAGCGTAAACAAAGATATAGGGCATCGCAATTCGCACTCCGCGCAGCACTCAGCAGTCAGCAGTGCCATTTCCGGTCTCCCGCATGATAACCGATTGATGGTTATTTTGGGAATTCGAGCCGACGATCGAATGCCGTTTGAGCTGACGTTGTACCTATACTTACCTTGGAGATGCATGCGGCCGCGCCATTACTTATAAGTAGGTATACAGTCGAGTGCTGCTAATTGTTGTCGCTGTCAGTCTTCTTTCTTCCTTGGGGCTACTTAACGAGTCTGCTTTATTTGTCCAATACATTATATACGGGATTCCTGTCACTAATTTCGAAATAAGAAGGTCACAATAAAATTTTAATGATTATTGTGCATCTGTTCATCTGTTTCAAAGAGGTATTTTTCGCTTCGTGCCGTGTCCGCGTCATACAAGCTGTCCTTCCATTGTTTTTTCGCAGATCTGCAAATCGCAGTGAAGGTATGGTATATACTTATAGTATACACAAATCAGACATTCAACTCTTATAATTATACGATATTTGTTAGGTTAATTAATTGTCATAATTGTTTCAATTAAATCAAATAGTAAAAATTATCGATTCGGAAGAAATCAGTGCTTCTTTTATTAAGCAAATTTTCTTTGTAAATTTATATTGTTGTAGAAATTTTTAATTACTTGATTTTTATTATCTCACTTATATAATAATTAGTTTAATGAATGGGCTATTTCTCTCATCTGTTATATTTATTAATTTTTTTTCTTTCAGAATTCACGAAAAAATTTAGTAGTAAATAAATTGGCAATATAACATCGGTAAAATAGAGAGTATCTTAAAAAATGCAGTTTTTCAGATCATTACCTAATCAAACCAACTGGTCAGACGATCACTTTTTAGCCAATTATTTTAACAAAAGAAAAATGAAGAGAATTGATCCAGCTTGTTGGAAATCACACATTACATCTTTTTTAAATGATCTGTACTCAAGTGAACTGCAGCGAAGCAAATAACAAGAGTTAATTAGCTTTGATTTTAATGTTACCACATCCAAAAAAGCCTACATTGTTATTTGAAGATTATTTTAATGAAACTGGGTACAATTCTGATCTGTCAAGCAATGGTGAAATATTAAACATTAAAAATACTCAGCATAGCATGTTTTTTTTTTGCACACGCAAAAATCCATGCGCGATTCAACTGAAGATAAAAATTCCACAGCATTAAGAGCAGCACTTGGGGTTATAGCATTGGTTTGTCTTAGAATTGTTGGCAAACCAGTAAATACAGTTAAAAACTTTATTTCAAAAGAATTTCAATCCACAATGAATGCTTTATATCCAAAAATGAACTGTATTAAAGAAATACCTTTACCATCTGATGCATTTTTCCAGGCGCTACCATTGAAATGTAATAAAAATTATTCTGAAATAATTGGGATACTGATATTTTTAGTAGGCATGTATACATGCGAGAAAAAAAAGAATCAGGAAACTGATAGTGCGATCGTAAGTATTTTGAACTGTTCCTTCTTGCAGGCAGTAAGATTAAATGGATTAGGAGTCTTTAGTCTTTTAGAAAAAATCAGTAATATTTATCAAGTTGACATACACATGATTATATAAATAATATATCCAGTTAAACCAGATTCAAAAAAATCTGAAGATAACCCAGTAAATCAGATGGATGCAGAAATAAAGAAGTCACTTGAAAGCCTGAAAAATATTATCAGGTGAATGTGAGATTACCATAGTAAATGAATTCTGCTCCAAGTACATGGCTAAAGATTCATTGGAAATTTCGTGGCCGTGGTGTAGATTGATTGACGACGGTTTTTATTGTTACAAGTGTACAATTAAAGATAATAGTGTGTCTACAATTTTAGCAGTAATTGTTTCCTTGAAGGAACTGGTATTTGGAATATGTACGCATTAAAACAGATAAGCCCTAATTATAAAGAAATAGCTATGGAAAAAGCTGTTGAATTTGACGAATTATTTCACTGAGTGCTAGACAGAAAAGTTGTATTTGATAATTTATATTCTTAAGCAAAATCTTACATTCTACTAACAAGAATCACAATGCATACCATATTAATTCGATTCGTACGTAAACACCTTTAATTTAATGCATTTTATCATTTTAATATTCATTCAGAAAATGTATATTGTATTGATTATAGTATATTTTAAACAAGACACATGAAACATTTTTAAGAAAACATCGCCATGTATTCACTTTAAAGAAGGCTCTGATAAATAAATAATACGAAATGATAACAAGAAATGTTTACACCTCCATAGCTCAACTAATATCAAGGAATACGTGCACGTATTTACAGATGATAACGAACTTTTTTCTCTATTAATTAATTCATGGATAAAAATCTCTATTCACTTTATTTCCACCCGCACAGTCCGCGTGTATACAGAAGTGTAAAATCATAATAAGTACTCATGGCAGCTTGGCGATTTTGATCGAAACAGGTGCACTCATCTCTAATCGACGGTTGTAATCTCGCAGGCGCATCTCTCCTTTTCCTTCCGAGAGTCCTTGCGCACGCTGTGCGATGCTCCATTTCCACCGCGTCTCAACATGGACCGCACGTTCTCTCGCCGCAGAGAAAACACGCGACCTCCAAAAAGACGCGTATACGTGAGCCACATCACAAGCGTCCTGGAGAGCACTTTCCACGACTCACTTCTAGTTCGATTAACACCTCGGACTGTAGATGTTTGCATTATAGGATGCATAGCGTGATACAAGCGCCGCCGCGGTTAAGGTTTCCTGGAGGAGCGTCTCCACCTGTACATATATTTACAATCCAAAGTCAACGACTCGCTCGAGATCAGGATCTTCAGGAGTCGTTGGTTTTGGGCGCGGGTGGAATGGGAATTTGGACGGCTGACATCGTCACAGCCTCGCCGTTGGTTGCCTTATTCCTGTGCACGGACTGCTGCTGATGACGATCTGTTGCGGTTGCATCGTCGTCCTGGTGCTCCGCGCGATCATCCGCCGCGTAAATCAAACGCGCCGCGTAGCAGAGCAGCAGCATCTCGATTACCATCAGGGTGTCGTACGTTACTGCGAAACGAAATGAAGTATGGGTAAGTTGTACAATATAGTTTTTTTTCTTTTTTTGCTGTGTTTATAGGCTTGAGATTTATTGAAATTGAAAAAAATGCATTCCGATCTAATCGAATCCAGTGGAACAATTAGAATACGTAAACGACACGTGAACGTGCACTTCGAAGCTCAAAGGACTAGCCGATGAGCTGCTAATGGTTTTTAACGCCCATACCGTATGCCGAATTACCCCGAGCTTATCTCCATAATCTCCCTTTCAAAGCAAATCGAGCATCGGCGCGCGCGGATGGGGCTACCGCTACTAAATTGCCCTCTCTCTCTCTCTCTCTTAAAATTAGATACCAGAACGAAAAAAAAATGATACGTATACCCGCACCGAAAACAAGAGCCTAGAAAATCACACAAGCGTGCAGCAAGTAGATATAAGCATACAGCTAATAGCGAGTCTCTCTCTCTCTCTCTCTTTCTCTCTCTCTCTCTCTCTCTCTCTCTCTCTCTCGAGGGCCGAGCAGAATGTGTATACTTACCGTTTGCGTAAACAGTCGGCGTGAGCGGCGGATTGCAGGGGAAGAGGCCGGTGCCCACGAGGCCCTTGATAACGAATCCCTGAAGCTTGGAGAACAGTAAAACCATCTGCAGGACCATCGTCTTCTGGGGCAGCTTGGCCTCTGCAAGCAGAGAGAAGAGCGCGAGCGGCTCGGGTCAAAGAGCGCCGTTTACAGCCTTGTATAATATACATACATACTATGCGGCGCTTCATTACGGAACGCAGAGAGCTGCCTGCGGGGTATAAGTATAAGAACGCGCGCGTTTTCTCCGCTTCGAAAAATTGCGTCTTGCGCGCGCGTGTGGTCCCGCGCGCGCACGCACGTCATGCGTTGTGTATCCGACTCACGCGATCGGTCTCTCTCGCGCAGCTCTGTACTGTCGCGGATTCAATTTTTGCGATTTCTTTTGTGCGAAGAGTATACAACCGTTGCTTTGTTGCTTCGCATGCGTGCGCTCTTGCGAGCTTCATTATTTTTAATTTTCGCGAAAAAGGGCAGGGCGTATTGCAGCTGTACGTGTGTGTTTGACGTGGGTCTGTCGCTGTACTGATGGCAAATTTTCATGTTACTTTTGCTGCCGCAACGCTGAAATTGGTAGGTTCGAGCTCGAATTTGCGGGTAATTTTTCGGACTTTTGCGGAATTGAGCTCATGAAGACGCTACATGTAGCTACGTTTGTGAGGAGTTATTGAAACTTCGAGTGAGTCGTTCGACTTTTGAGACGCTGATGCTTTTGTAAATGTCGAGGGGAAGAAAAATTGGTAATGACGGTTTCGTGCAGCGACGCGAGTGCGGTGTTTTTGGGAAATTTTCATTAAATAAAGACGATTTAGTCATTGCGCGGAGGTCTTGCGGTTCTAATGAGAGTGTGTGGCCTTACAGCGTAGTGCATTAGTTTCAGTGAAAAACAGCGCGGATTCTGGAAACTTCAAAATTTACTCGATGACAGGCTGCTCTTTCTGAAAAGCAATTAAACGACACCGACACGCACTCGTCTAATGTTTTTACTCTTTGCCGACCGTAAACATGCACACGATGTGAGAGATAGTAATTTTAAAAACGCATTGCGCATGTGTGTCTATAATATTTTTGAACCAAACAAATGCCTACATTTTCAAACGGTTATTATAGTTCGAAAGCTATTGGTGCCATTAAAACCGATCATAAATACAAACCTTTCAATGTACGACCTATTTTCAACAATACGTATCTCGACACACCTATACACACACGCTTTCGGCAGTTTATTGCAATACGCTTATAATAACCGCGTCGTGAATCATATAAAAATTATTTTATACGAACTCACAGCGACTTAAAAAATTACTTCTCAATCATCGCAGATATAACCACATCGATACAGTACCTGGAGCAATTTCCTGCAGACTCTTGGTAACGATAGTCACTCCGTAGATTGCGGTGAGTATGCTAATCACCACAAACGGCTGAAGACAGACGGCGTAGCTGGCAGCGAAAACGGGCGACTCAGCTGACATGTACAGGAGGATGCTGTAGATGAGTCCCTGCGGAAATATCGGTTCATTAGTCGAGGATTTTCGAGATAATCGGATTAGAGCTCTCTAGCAGCGCGAAATTTCGCCGGTTTTCCAGTTGGCCGCTAATAGACGCTGCACAGACGGTAGGCGTATTGTGCCGAATCATTTGAGACGAAGAATATTGAGAAAATTGTGCAGTGTAACTCTTTAGACAATGGACGGAATTGTTTACTTTCATCTCGCCGCGCACTCGGCTGATGATGTACAAAAGGGAGGAAAACGTAAAAACGGGATGTAATGTCCGTAACCGATGCCTTTTTTCTTTGGGAGTTGCTTTTCTCTTTTCGGAAAAAACAGACGGTTTTACATGGATTTACGTAATAGTGCAGTTTATTGTTGTGGTTCGGTAGCGTGAAAAATCCCGAGCGATGATCCACTCGAGGTTCCCGTTTACAAAAAATTTCTTCTGTATTGATCACTAGAAGTTGTGCTTTTAGACGCGTATTATTGGCTCTGCCTTCAAATCGCTATATAGCGAGTCGATAAAGTAATTAGTCATCCAACTCTCTTATCGGCCGCAGGACAACAGGATCCCATTAAAAAATTCTCTACATAATACCGTAATCACGAGTTAATTGTGATTGATGAAAGCGTCAATCCTGTAGTCAAATTCTCCACCCCCGCAGCTCTCTAAACATCAATTTTTCACCAGTGATTTATCACACTCGGGCATCGGACATTTTTCGGCTCCCAAGTACGAAAGTAACAATGATCCTCTCCGACAAAGTCAATTCATCACCTGCGCGGCGGTTTATCGGATTATTACGTTAAAAAAGAAACGACACCCTGCCTCGGATCGTCGAGTGTAATTCAGTGTCGTCGAAAAGCCCTCTCCTTTTCACCACCGGCACGAAAAAGGTGAAAAACCGCCGAAAAAATGAGAGCCTTTTCTCTTCAGACCTCGAGCTATGAGCAGCGAATACGGAGAAACAAGACGGCGTGGCTCGCTCTCTCTCTCTCACTCTCTCTCTCTCTCTCTCTCTCTCGAGAAAAAAAAATGAATTACAGTGACCCTTTCTTCTCTCGGGAAGAGTTGAATTTCGCTGTCGCTCTCCCCTCGTGCGGCTGCGTTCGATTCTGTCCCCTCGCGCAACGAGTATAACGCTTCCCCGAAGAAAAGAGGGATCCTCGAAAAAAATGTTTCGTCAAGTTTCTCCGCAAGTGGCAGCGGAGCTTAACGCGCTGGCATTTGGGAGGTAGGTTCCGCGTCAAATGGTCCTGTCAGAAAGTCCAGGCTCTTGAGAAGCTCGCGACGAGCGTCAAGAGCGTTAAAATAACCACACAAGTGCTTCGAAAATTCGGCTCCCTACGCGTACGAATACCGCGGAGTCACGCACCTATTTCACGTGTTTTTGCTTCGGAATTCTTTTAAATAAGCTAATATCGAGGGCACAGGAAGAGAGAGGGAGTGCGATGTTTATTTTATAATTGAACGGGCACACGGATGCCTGTGTGGGCCGTGGGACGCACTTATGTAAATCCTTCGTTAGAAACAGTTCATATTATTATCAAAAGTAACCGATGGAAAAATCGGCAACAACTTTTCTTTCGACCTGCGGGCGCTCATCGACGGTCACTTTTAATTATCTCCGCAACCCATCCGAACCCCTTTCGAGCCTTTAGACTCGAGAGACACCCATATACCTGTGCCCGACGAAGAGCGAAAAAAAAAACAACAAAAGAACAAAAAAGGTTAAAGAAGAGAAAGGCTTTACCTGCGCGAAGGGAAACTGTAGCACGGTGATGCGCAGCCGGGACAGATTGGCCTCGTTCATCTCGAGACTGCTGGGCAGTGGCAGACAGGGCCAGCAGCAGCAGGGTCCGACTTTTAGGGCGAGAGACGGCGTCTTGGTGGCCTGGCGTCGACCCAAGTCCACTAGAAGCTCGTACAGACGGTACATGGATATCGTCAGCGAGACCTGCGTCAGGCCCTCGGACAGCAGCTGTGCCCTGCGAACGTTTACAAGTAGAGCCTTTTTCAGCCGATGATTCTGCGGAAAGTATACATACGAGAGGGATGCTAGTTCCAAGCTCGCGTGTCATTTTGGCTAACTGCTCGCTCGCGAGACTTTTATGCTCGACGAGGGCTGTTGTACGCTCCTTAGGGCGGTTATTTTCTAATTTCGACGAGGCTTTGTTTGCCGGCAGCTCGAATTTTACGAGATGCGTATAGTGCCTTTGAAAAATCCCCTCGACCAATTAGCAGAGGAAAGTCGAACATTTTCGAAAAACCTATAAGTGTCTTTGTTTGCATTGGCATCTTGGAAATTGGCGCGTACATGCATCATTTATAACGACACGGACACCGAGCGTGCATTATAACGAAGGACGCGAGTTATGCCGCTGGCACTTGTGCTGCGGGTATACACTCTAAATTAACCGAAAGCCTCAACCCTTTGTGCAACCGTCGAAATAAAGACTTAAAAACACAGCGGCGCATTGTATAGCGGCGCAACGAGTCGCGCCTCTATCCCTCTCCGTACACAGATTGTTATCCCCACGCCCATTAGCGAGTAAAAAGCTGCATATTCCGCACAATTTCGAAGAACCTTTGTGCAGCGAGATTCTCCTCCGAAAAAAAAAAAAATGAAGAACGCATCGTCTCGTCGTCGCTGCAGAGACAATTTACACATAACAGCTGAAAGCAGCTACCGCGCGAAGCGCAGCTGCCTCTGATGCTTTTTACGAAAAGAGAGACGTCACTTCCGAGCCGCACCGATAACGCGTCGATTTCCGAGACACAAAGGTCCGCACGGGGACCATCACTCATTAGCGCGTTTCCTTTTGCGTCTAAAGTTGGATATATGTAGACACGACTCAACTCTCTCTCTCTCTCTCTATCTCTCTCTCTCAAGTTGTGTCGTTTCGAAGTCGACTCGTGACGCCGTGATCCTCTGAGGGCTGTCTGTATCACCAGGTACAATCGGAACTGCCGATACTGCGCGTAAAGGTATTATAGGTCGAGATTCGAACGAGAGGGAGAGAGAGAGAGAGAGAGAGAGAGAGAGAGAGAGAGAGAGAGAGAGAGAGAGAGAGAGAGAGAGAGAGAGATGGACTCGACACGACTTTGAACTAGATACAGGATCATTCGCTCCACGGGATCCATCCTGTTGTTCGTTCGGTTCGCCTCTCTGAGAGCTGCTATACGGCTGCGTTGCGCGTTTGTTCAAGTTCGCCGAAGGAAGGCAAAGTTTTAATTGGAGCCGGTATATTGTTTGTATAACACTCAGTCGGTGCTTCTTTCTCAAATTCGACGCGAATTCCAAACTGTACATTTTTTGAGCCCGCTTAATTGAATTTAAAACCCGGAGATATTCGGTATAACACAATTTTATTGCGCTTGGCGTAGATGTTCGCTTCTCTTTCTCGAGTTGAACATTTTACGAGGGAATATAATATATCTCTCTTTCTCTCGTTTTCCAGCATCTTTCTGTGTCATCGTTTTTTTACGTTCCTTTTTTCGGGCTAAATTCCTGCTCTCGGACGTTTTTCCTCGTGTACCTGCTCGCTATCGGATCGGCTATCTCTTTCCCCGACGCACACACTACACGCTCTCTGCTGTTTCTTTTTCTCCTGTTCCTTGATTAGGCTCATTCTAGTCTTCGTTGTTCACTGCTCCTCAACGACTCCGAGATTTTTCTCCTCGCTTTTTACCGTTCAAATACGTCGAAGCGCATTTTCGTCTTTTTCCAGCCTCCGATACGGATGACCGAGTCCGTTTAATTATTTTCGATCCGAGTGTCCGATACCGCGCGCCGAATTATTCTCCCTTTTTACGAGGAGTCGCGGAATTTTTTCTCGTACCACCGAGCGAAATTCTCCCAGAAGTATAAAATTATCAATTACACACACACACACGCGGCGTTGAAACAGAAAAAAGTGTGTGTGTGTGTGTGAGAGAGAGAGAGAGCGAGAGAGAGAGAGAGAGAGAGAGACATATAATTCGTCTTAATAATCGCACTTCTGCTCCGGAGAATTTCGGAGAGTTTCGCTGCTTAAAATAATTACCATCGCTGACGACTCGGTATATCGGATACCGTTACAGCGCAATTTATGAATTTAACCCGAAAACAAGTAAAATTTACACTTTTCAATTGACAAGGTGACGCTGCACGAAAGTTGTGCGCGTATAACATGAGAAGAGGGACGAGAGAGTAATTGCAAGCGTGAGCAGCTCAAAAATCTCCGTTCCAGCGATGCGCGCGCGGCCGGCGTGTTTACGCATGCAGAGACTGTCGATTAGCGTAATTACCTCGGCAGCGCCAGAGCCGTGAGGCTGCAGAGAGCGGCGATCGGGTAGACGGATAAGATGGTGCAGGCGTTGATCTTGAAAGCCCTCGTCTCCTTCTGATAACAGATGTTGCTGCAGGCATCGACGGCGAGATAAACGGTCGCCGCGCAGATGATCGAGGCGATCGTGACCATGCCCACGCCGAAATTTCCCAAGCCTGAAAAAGAAAAAGGAGCAAACGATGAGAGACGATTAATGGAGACGCCGTTTTTCAAAATTACACTCCGAGCTTCCGCCGATGATAACGCGATCTCGGCTCGGCGCAGTATCAACGGGTGTATTAATTTTGGAACGTGTCGTTGGATGGGGAGCAAACGGATTGGGGAGTAAAATCTAACATGTATACATAATATTCTCGTTATTATTTTAACCGTCATAAAGCGACAAATTGAATTAATCGGTCCAAAAAGGGTGACACATACGTTTGGCATTTAAAAAATTACTACTTCGATGGTCGAACTGTCATCATGATAATGTATGTCCATGTTCAGCAAATGAATATTTCGTGACTTGGATGAATAAACAAGTGATGCCAATATGGGTCCATACAACCATGAACCTATTAACACTACTATGCCGAATTTCACCACAAAAGAGAGTTATCTATACAAGTTCAGAACATTATTGCAATGCAAATGGAGTGTGAGGAAATACATTTTCACTTTTGAAAAAGTTGACCTGTACGTTTGACTCTGTCAGTTCATCACTGTATTTCACCAAGAAATACCGAGTAGAGATTAACACTATATACATTTCATCGTTCCAAAAGACTACCGCCATTCATTTCAAGAATATAATTCAAAAGCTTTAAAAAAATCCTCCGTATGAATATCACGCATTTTACGCGTGACACTTATCAGCATAAAAGTCAGCGAAGAAGAGCCATTAGCGGGCTGTATTTACGATGAACTCCCACCGTAAAACTTCGATTTTAATCCTCCTAGGAAGCATCTATCAATGCGTCCACATCTCCCTCAAGCCTCAAGAATCCAGAGCTGTAATGTCGAGCATAAAGCGAGGATTTTATCGCGCGCGTAATCTTCCTTTTTCTCTTATTATTATACCCACACGCTACGTTACTCGGCGTCCTCGTAAGCGCTGCACCACGCACAGGTTATGCATCGCTCAAAAAAGCAAGTTCGCGCGCGCGCGCGCACACACACAGGCGTTTGATAAATATATATCATACAGTCCGGTTGCGCGCGGACTTTCACTGTACGCGACGCGTACCGTTTTATGCTCACATAGACACGGACGCATACACGTGCTCGCGGAGCGAAGGCAAAGGAGAGCGGCTCGACGGCTTCTTTCAAAAGGAGGACACGCGAATTTCGGAGTTTCTCGCGAGACATTTTTTATGTGCGCCAGATGCTGCTGCTGCCGCTTGGCAGACTTGCTTCTTTGGGTTTTGAAGAGGTAGCGAGGGATCCTGGGGAAATTATTAATTACGCCGGGCTGGTGATGAGTGTTCGGGAGCGATTATTATTCTTGCGGAGTGTATGTTAAAAAAGCCTGTTTTATTTACGTTCAAGAGTCAATGTCGTAAAGTTATACCCCCCCCCCCCCGATGTGGGGATTTTAAATGTTAGTTAAGTCAATGTTAACTAATAACCAAGTTTTTATCGTTTTCGATAGTACAAGCTTAGCAGCGAGTAAGAATACCTATCTATTATTTTGTAATACTCCTCGGCAATAGACTTTATTTCTAATTGTAGAGCCAGTAAATAAACACATGTATATTTATCCATTATTAGCTGCGCGCGATGACAGTAAAAGAGTAAATATCATGGTTTGCAATTTTGTGTATAGAAGAATTATGGAATTACGAATACTTTACTTTTCAGTCATTTTTCTAATTTAAAACGCAATTCATGAATCTGATAGCAATGGTCTGGTAAGTAACTATTTCAACAAGTTTATCAATTTTATGTTACGATATACTCTTTGCAACTGCAATAATAGAAAAAAAGTATGATCGTTTGGTAATTATTACTCAACACTTCCTTTACAGACTCATGCACTTAAATTTCAAATACAAAATATGATACCAAGAAAAAATAAGGGACAACTTTTCCATGATCCACAGTTGTTTCGATAATCAACGTAATGGCAGAATAATTTTGCTGAGTGCGTTATTAAGAAATTAATCATCATCAACTGCACGCACATCGTGTGCATTATATTTCAGAACATATTCTAATTACTTAGAACGAATACAATGTGTTACTTTGTTTCAAAAACTGGTATTGCTATGAACATTTTTTAAATTAAATTTAATAAACTTCCTATTAAATGTTTAAATTTTTGAAATATAATATCTTTGTATCAGTTAATGCGACCATCTGATACTGGTTGTAATTCCATAGGCTTTTGTATAATTTTTTATTGTAATACCTTTTTTCAAGCCAAGTCAGATGCGAGAAAGTTGTTTACAGAATTGCGTTTCTACTGTGACGTCATATCACATGCTGCATCCTGTGCCGTCATACGGCGGTAATTTTCGAACAGTTTACGCGCATCGCGCTGTGTATAAAATAATATTAGATGTCTATCAATTTATTCGTTTCACGTATAGCTGAATTCATTGCAGTTCGATTTTAAATTTAAAACTTGTTCGCGTCCGACGAGTGCAACTCATAATGAGGCATTTGCAAACCAATTCGCTCCAAAGAGTCAAACTGTTTATTCAAAAAGCTGTACGCTCACCCTCAAAAAGTTGAATCACTCGCGGCAGGTAGTGATCATCGCAGCTGAAGTTGCCGGTGATGTAGAAGTTTTCGTCGCCGAAGTAAGTCAACGAGTCCATCTCGTTCGTTGCAACGCGTCACTCTCCGTGTAAACAGATGGAAAATCCAACCGATCCTCAAACCGTCAATCCACCCTTCGAAGCTTCGCCATAAACCAGCATCGCAGGCAGTCACGGACACACTTATCTTGCAAGATCGTCAATACAGGCGTACCGCGAGTGGCGAGGCACGCGAGCCGTTTGAAAGCGCGAGCGAGAGCCGCGCGCAGGTTTCCCGTAACGTCTCCTCGGCTGTGGGCTTCTCCGGTGTAGCGTGTCTATCCCCCCCTGGCATGGCACAGTGCGAAGTGAGAGCCCGGGCGCACTTTTACTTTCTGCGGCTTGATGCTTAATGTAGCGACGTGCCGCGAGTTGGTTATCCGGCAGCTCGAGCGGCTATCGGCATGCTACGGTCCTCTCTGATGTAAAGCGGCCGCGGGGCAACTCGCGCCGCGCGTGTAGAAACCGCGCGGCTGTACTGCTTTCTCTCTTTCCAGACGGCGAGGATGTTGACTCGTCTTTTTGCGCATATAACGTTCGTGGAGAAGAAAGATTCGACACCTTGTATAGAGGGACTTTTGGGATTCGTCGTCGGCGCTTGAATGTATTGGTTTTGCCGTTCACGCTATAACTGTCTAAGACTGTGACTGTTATTATAACGATTGTTGTTTACAATATAAAGAAGATACGCGTTGTAGATTCCGTTAGAATCGGCTTGATTTGCAGGTATTTTGAATTGTAAATTGATACACGAGATATCGAAGTCCTTCAGCTATGTATATACTCATTAATTATGCATACGTGTTTATGATTAAAAGATACGAATGACCTCTACTTTTGTCGTCGATTATGCGTACTCTATTTAACAAAACTTGTCGCGATGAGTGATGAAAAATATTTAATCGGTCAGTTTTTGCAATACTTTTTTGACGTGTGTGCCCTGTTATACTTTTGAAAAGTTTGTATATTTTCAAATTATATATCATAAGAAGGTATGATAGGAGGAGATGCGTCGACTCGTTATCGATAGAAAACATGGCGTATAGCGTTAGTCGGTAACTTACCCGCTAACCATAACAGCAGTCGCACCATAGCGTTTGTCGGTACGCGGAGAGATACAGTGTAAATTTCGACGCCTGCCGTCTTATAGGCTTCGGTGTAAGCAGCGCGCGGAGTTTTTAAAATTAATATGAGTAATTTGGATTTTTTGTAAATTTTTAATCAATATCATTATTTACATGCGGTATTACTATAGGAAGATTTGTAAACACATTTTCCTATAGAAATATAATAGGATTTTAAGATTTCACTCTTGTACCTATTTTAAATATTTTTGTGCAAACAACTTAATTTTACAATTATAATTTAATGACAAAATGCGAGTGTAGCAAAAAGCATAGCTTTCTAAGAAATCAAACATCTAATAATATCTACGATATGCAAGTTTTGTACAAGTCTCGATGCAAGCTTTCGTTTCTTTCTGGTTTCTATGTGTGTAATGATTATAGACTGTGCGCACATTTTTTGACAATAATGTTTCCAGGTGGAAATATAAGTCAAGATTAAAATTAAGATAAATAAATATAAAAATATAATAATACCTCTAAGATCTTCCTTGATGAAATTAATTTTGTCACTTTCATCTCCGTGGGGATAAGTTTCCTTTCATATACGTACAGCGTACCTCTCATGAAATTCGTACACGCAGTTTTCATCGAAAACTTTCTACGATAGGTTTTTTTGCTATTCCGTGTATAAGGCCAGGAAGAGCTAGTAGTGGAACATCTTCGAGAGAAATTTTCTCGAGCGAGAAATATTTGTCGCGCTGTACGTTTCATCGAATGCAGATAATGTGTTCCAGCTTCTTTTGCAAACAATCGGCTCACATTGTGTAAATAATTACAATTTTTTTTAATTTTCCGAAGAAGCATCATGAGCATAGTGGCATACAACCGCTTTCCTGGTGATTTCTCCCATACATATATATATATATATATATATATATATATATATATATATATATATATATATATATATATATATATATATGTATGGGATATATATATATATACCAAGTTTCTCTACGCTGCCATAAAAGAAGTCTATTTAAATAGTTCATTCGACTTGACGCACATAAATCCTGGTATAACGTGGAATGAAAAGCGGTTCATTTTCTTTGATGCAACCGATAAGGCATTTGCGTCTAATAAGACCCATGGCATGTATTCTGCTCTGGCGCTGCTCCAAAATTAACTGTTGGTATATCGAAGTCATCGTGACGTACACGAGAATCCGTTAGTTTTTTGTATGCAAGGCGTGCCTTGTGTGGTTACCTTAGAATGGATGTGTTTTGTTTTTGTTCTATTTCAAAAGATAAAGGATAACTAGTTCATAAAATTGGCCTGAAAAAAAAAAACGTATTATTACAGTTTTCTATATAAAACGAACAATAATTTGAAAAAGTTGATCTAAATTTATATTTTTCAAACTAAAGCACCTTAATTTATTTCCATCCACATACTTTCACATTCTGTTAACGTTGACGAGACTTCGAGGCATACATGAAGAGCCATACTATCGATTTCAATGCAGCGGCAAAATTCGCTCCAGCGCTTACCCGTATCCCCATCATGGGCTTATAAATCCAGCTGAATAGAAAATCCTACACGGCCGTATCCGCACATGTGAGCGTATATAGGCTCTCAGCGCAGTGTATCGCGTCGATAAATCCTCGAGCAACAGCAGCAGCAGATTCTCTCTCTAACGATCGGAGCAACGAGCAGCCGAGTTTCGAAATCGAAATCGAGAAGAGGAGCCGAAGGTCGAGGCGTAGGTTGACCCGATTCCCGCGAGCGTCGGGCCGAACTTTCGTTTTTCTTGAACTTGAAGGTAAGAGTCGCGAGAGGCACAACGGACGACGCCACGCGCGCAGATAAACGCGCGGCTGTCCATAAGGTTCGATGGGTGAATCGAAAGTGCATCTTTCTTTCTCGAGCCGTACATGCGCTGCACTTTATCTACAGCCCGATGTATAATCCTCGTACGAGAGAGAGAGAGAGAGAGAGAGAGAGAGAGAGAGAGAGAGAGAGAGAGAGAGAGAGAGAGAAAGAGAGCGTCTAGAACTATGGAGATGCTCTCGTGCATTCGAGCCATTTGCCGTTTCGAGTGTTTACCAGCTATTAATTTAATCTGCCATCGATGATGTTGCTTTAATGCCTGTTTATCGTGTAATAAATTAATTTACGCATGAAGGAGTGCAGGTCTCAGGCTGATGAGTAGGACGAAAGTGATTTTCTAGAAGCGATCGTCGATAGAGCTATCGATCGTGTACAATCAACTAGGTGTATTATCGTTAAATGAAAAGGAGAGTTCATTAAGTGAAATAAATGAGCTTGTGTATTGATGCTGATTACTCGGTGCTTCAAAATAGATTCTGTAGAACTCGATATAGCGAGGAATAATTATAGAGAAGAAAACTTCGAATTTTGTTTCCAACAATCCATGAACCACATTATAGAGCTAATTGTGGAATGCCGTTTGCTTTTGAGAACAATACACGATCTTTTATGTTCGCCGGGATAATCCGAATGTTTAACTCACTTATACAAGACAGTATTCCTTGAGAGCCTAATGCGTTTTAGCTTGCAGTTTTAGTATGCACTAATGCTATTGACCGTTAGTTCTTTTAAAGCTGTTTCATCTCCGGAGATGGCTTGTACCGTAGGCTCGTACTTGCACTTAGAATATTGCAACATGCAGATGTACAATGACCATTCATGACAATTTTTTCGTTTGATGAAGTTAAAATAATTGTGGGTAAACTTGTACAGTTATTACTCGATTAAGTTCTAGAAAAAATAAATTTTCATCAAAACTAAAATGAAGAGATTCACGTACACGTTCAATTTCTTACTTGATACAGTATTCTCAATTTCGTGTTGACGTTTCCACTGTCACGCCTCACCTATTTTTTAGAACGGTCGTTATTGTCACAAGGCAGAAGAATCGAGCCATTTTTAAACCTGCAATTAGTTCCTCGTTTACCATGTGAAAAAGTTACGCTGCGTGATTTTAAAATTTTTCGCGTACACCTATAATATTTCGGATACTATCAAGCAATCATCGCAACGCGTATATTTTGCAGCTCACCTCTCTCCGGAGCCGCAAATCATTCGCACGTGTCCAATCGCAGAAGATTCATCCCTCGCCGAAATCACGCATCGTAATGAGCACACACATCGATCCTTAAAAAAAGAAGAATCTCCGAGAGACGTGAGCAGCGCGAGACCATAATTTCCACACAGTCGGCCAGCTGAGCGTCGCGCAGGTGAAAACGAAAATTGAAGCTACAAATACGGCAACGGCCTGCAGAGAGTAGCGGGCGCAGAACCTCGCGCTTGCATTTGCATTACGGCAGAAGATGATGTTCCTGAAAGCCGAGACCTGTCTGCAACCTTCGGACAACACGTGCAGAGTGCGACGAGTATAGGTGCGTGTGCGGTGTAAAGCAAAGGTATATGGGTACGCAAGTATACATATACTGATATATAGCGAAGGTACGGAGGCGCCGCGTGGTGGGACGGCAGGTTAAAAGAGACTGCAAGAGTCAGAGAGAGAGAGTTGGAAAGTAGGCCCAAGAACACGCGCAGAGCGCGGACAGTCAGTCGTCGAGTGCCCCTCCGTTAAGACTTAGCCGGCTCGCGATGGTGAGTGTCCCAGAGCGGAAGTTGCGTGCAAGTGTCGCGGCGTGCTCTCGAAATTTCCTCGTAGCATCTTCGAGAATCCCATTGGTCTTTTCTGTGTTGGAATGTAGTTTGTGGTAGATTTTGAGCTTTGCTATTACTTAAGTAGTGTATACGTTTTGGGTAACCGGTGTTGATTGTTTGGTTTTTATGGTGGAGCATTTTATTTGCACGGATAAGTGGGAAATTTGAATTTCCCGCCGTCGTTGGTAGAAGTTGATTTTTATACGTTAGACTAACACGGAGAAGAGTTTGTTTACTTTCGAGATAACTGTACGATGTATATCTATGAATGATATAACTGATTAGTAACCTACTAATACGAATACTTTTATGAATATTTAGTCCACTGTATAGGTTGACGTTTCTAGTTAAAATAGCCCATATTGATTAATTATTTAACCATTCAAAACACTTCGAGAAGTTGACAGTGTCGATGTACCCGCGTGAAAGGTTCGCTCAGCGAAGCGAAAAATTAATTTTCTTGAAATCGAAAGGCAATGATACAGATGATTGTAAATAACTTGCTTTTCAATCTTTGTTCAGCAGAGCGCGGCAAAATCGCGTTTAGTGACAATGCGGAATGTTTCATCTCGAAAGTTCATACTCTAAGGAGGTTTTTCGCTCTAGTTTGATTATCTTTAATGAAAAACCATTCAATACAATGACTGTATAATAACGCCTAAGTATAATATTAATTTAAATTGTTTCATTTCGCGATACAAGAGCTTTATTAACTTTGAAATGTAACTTTTGCTTATTGCAATAAGTATGTAAAACCTCGTTCAATCAATAAATACAAGACAGTGCATTATGCCTCGGAAAAGTTATTACCGGTACTTGCATAAAGCTGTGCGTTGTATCGCATCGGCCCGACGTCGAAAGTGTAACTTTCGTTCTCTGCACAATCGAACGTTTCAATTGTACATTCGTCTAAGTTAATTTCACCGACAACCACTCATTATAACGTAGTTCGAAGGATTTTTATGCCTCGGTCCGTAGCACAAAAATTCGAAAGGTATACGTGCGTATGCGTCATTGGGGAAAAACAGTTGTGCGCATAAAATGACTTTCGTTTGTGATTTTTAACTTTCCTCCTTGCTTGTATCCGGCAGTTGTTTGCGACTTTTTGAAAACGAGTCATAATAGAAACCTTTCATCTCTTCTGTTTATGCGATAAAATTGAATTCATAAACAACTTTTCATCGTGGTATCATCAATTATACATTGCGATCGTAACCCAGAAAGAGACTAAGTAATGGTTTGTAGAGATTTTATACTAAAGGACATTCGATAAAAATGTTTATACTACTTTCTGCTGTGACTGGTTTCGTTTAGACTTTCTTGAATGTTCCTAGATCTCAAATGCAATTAGTAATTACTAATCATGTTTTCAAAAATAATTACTATTAAAAATGACCACTCTGAACTTTAAGATGACTCGACTCCATCGTACTTATTCCCATTTCTTCTTGCACAGTTTCCTATCAAAATACACGGTGTATTTCGCGGAAACATAGGAAAGTTCCAAAATGAAAAAGCAAATGATCAGCTCCGTTCGATATTCCGGGAGGAAAAGAAGAAAGTCCCGCGGAAGTTTGGAATTGCACAACTGTTGCGCCTGGATTGGTCTATTTATAGAGCATCTTAGAGAAAAGGAGGAATTTTACAAAAACAAAGCAAATCCGTCCGAACGGTAATAAGCGCGCGTGTAATGAGGCACGATCCGCGCGACGATTAGTGTCGTCTCATTGGCCAACTGGACTTTCTCGATCACTCGTCGAAGCGGTCAAGGATCTCAACGTAGCGCGCGCAATCGGTGCCCGCGGAAGAATATAAATATCTCGCTGCTATCGAGGCTCGCATCGCCGTAACATTGCGTGAAGATCTCGATTATAATGCATGCTTGGACGGCAGCAAGATAATCAACCGGCTATCGAGATATAATTGCTGTAATGATGGAGCAAGTTGATAAGTTTTGTTATTTTTAAATTTTTGCATAAAACTATATCGTGTGCTTTGTTTAAAGATATAGAAAATACGCCTTTTCACTTCAATATTAATTCGGCTATAAATATACCTTAAAAGTTTAACAGAATAAAATAATTACCGAGCATAAAAATAATTCCATTTTAACTACATGCATTGCGTATATTCCAGGCGTTGCAGTTGCGTTATATTTACGTTACACACATAAAATTATAGTAGAGATTTTACTTTTTTGGCATGTCGAGGGTCGTTAGGAACTTTTTTGGGCTCATAAATATTTAATGCTCAGTTATCGAAGAAAGAAAAAAATAATGCTCGCGTGCAGTAAGGTCTTGTGAGGCAATACGAACAAGTTTTTTTTTGCAAGAGCATCACACCGCGGCATCGCCGAGATGTTTGCGTGCGTGATTTGTCGTGAAGTTACATCCATCGGTTTTTCGTGAGTTCTTTCAACTTTCGATGAGATGTAGGTCGCGCGTCGCCTTGTTTGCACGCTAATTACCGGCCTGACCTCGGAAACACTGGAGAGGCAAATTTTTTTTGGAATGAAGCTTTTCACACTCCGAACGGTTATTTATTGCTTAGCTCAAAAGTTATACTCGTAAACATTAACCGTTATAATTTAACTGTAAATGCTATTCGAGCAATTGTATGGGAGATTTTTTGAATGAATGAGGTGATGATATGTAAAATAACTACTTCTATGGATCTATTCGATAAATTATTCTATAGTTATTTATGTTACTATATTTACCACGTACTGAAATTTTGTTTTTCTTTCAAGCTTGCTTACGTCTGCCTGTTGGCCTTCATAGGCCTGGGCAGTTCTTCGGAGATTGAGAAAGTGATGCCGTCACGATTCGAGATCGAGAGTTCGATCAACAGGACGATCGAGGAGGTAGAGAAGATGATCCAAGATAACCCCAGCCTCCCGAAGCTCAGTCGAGCCGATATCGTCAACATTTTGTACAACATAACAGCCAAGGATATGCATTCGATAGAAGACGAAGCTCTGGAAGCCCTCGAAAAAACTCGGGCGGATTATCAGAGAGCACTGATGGTGGTGCTCCCATACAAAGTCAAAGACTCTGGAGAAAATTTGGACGAATTATACACGAAGCCACCTATGGTTCAAATGGTCGCAGACGAAGCTTCGGATCCGAAGAAAGATTCTAGAATTGAGACTGTTTACAACCCAAGTCTTTTTACGCAAAGCAATGCTCAGCAATCCGAGAATCTCATTGAGAATAAGCACCAACTGGTCACGGCTCACATGAGGTTCGGAGACTCTAAGAAATCAAAAATAGACGAAAATAAGAATTTGAAGAGCTTTAGTCAAGTGACCACAACGACAGCTAAAACTTTGACTAATGAAAAATCGGAGTTTGAACCGCAGAAGTTTACTTTCAACTTGGAGGCCCTCGACCAAAGAGCGGAAGCCTCTCACACGTCGATTGCAACCAAGCGACCAATCTACAAAGGCACTTTTTCGCGATATAGGACCAGTACGCAAAAACCGCCTAAACTAGAAGTTATTTACAGTACGACATCAAAAACAACACCGAGAACAACGACGACGACAGAAGCTCAGACGGAAACAACGACTGTACTGAATAAGTCTACGCAGAATATCTTGTCGTCGGATCAGTGGCAATACTATGCTCCGCCGACCACGACGACATCGAGAACGTTGAAACCCGATGATTCACCGTGGAAGCCAATGTTGCCTTCGAAAGGCTTCTTCCTTCCGACAGTTTCATCCGACGAATCCGATGAGCCTAATTTCTCTATTTTGAAAATGGAAGATTTTGAAAAGGTCATGCAAACCACGACAACGGCTAGACCTTCGCCAATTTTCGTAACACCCAGTGTCACCACACATCAAAAGAAAGTGCAGTCTAGCATTGAAAATACAGGCGAAGGTTTTAAATTAAGAACCACAACTTCTTCCACCGTCCCTCCAGCACCGATGCGAGAGGAAGTGGAACAGCTACTGAAATCCATAGGCTTGCAACCAATAAAACCAGCTAAACCGCAAAACGATTTTAAACTTGACCAAAACAGCCTTGATGCATTATTGAAAGCTAATTTCGATAACGCCAAAATCAAGAGCACTAAATTCCAAACAGTAAAAACTGACGTACTTACGCCGATAAAGGACAACTCGTTCAAAGCTCCTACATCAAGTATCAAGGATCGGGTAAAGAACCTATCACCTGAGATACAATTGTTGTTCCAGCAGTTTGGACTGCAAGTACCAGGATCAGTGGGTATACCAACGACAACGACAACTACAACGACCACTCCTAGGCCAACGATTCCGACCAGCGTCAATTCCTACACTCATTTCAAACCCCTGCCTACTGCTCCAGTCAAGGACAGGGATTTTCGAAATTTCTTAGCGAGGTTCGGATTGGGAACTGGAGAAAATCGTAATCAAAAAGCCATGCAACCCAAGCAAGTTACCAAGAGACCGTCTCTGATTGAGGCAGTGCCTGAAAACATGAAGAAAATTTTGGAAAACATAGGTTTGATCAGAAAAGCGCCAAAAGTGGAGGTGGACTTTGAACCCAACTTCGAAATTCAAACGCAACCTCCAAGTTTCGTAGAGCTAACCACAACACCATTGAACGAGCATATTTTCAAACCCTATGAGATAGAGGTTAACGATAAGGAGCAGAACGAAAAAATCAAGAACCTACTCAACACCGTTAGGATGGTTCAAGAAGGCAAAGCCAACGTACAGGACGTTCAGAGAGTAGCTCACAACCTTCTTCAGAGCACGAAATCTCTGGCGAGTGGACCTGACCCACTTAAATTGGAAGAGATCCTGAACAATTACAGAGACAATTTGAAAAACGAAGTCAAGAGGCAGGAGGAGCAAACCACAACCGTTGCTTCCCCGACAACGGAGGAGTTGGACGAAACGGCGCTATCATCCATGGCGACAACCGGTATAAAGAAACTTATGGTTTATTTTGTGGGCACGTCAGAACTGTGGGTTCGACGAATAATTGGGGGATTGACGAAGATGAAGGGCTTGCTAACCTCTGTAACTAGCAGACTGAGGCAAACGGCTGGTGACTGATCGCTACTAACAGCTAACGAATTTTCGCTAACACGATGGCTGTGATTATCCATTGGTCTGCGCATTCTCCTCATAGCATGCGTTGTTTTAACGATAGCCTAGCATTATCGCAAATAACATGCTTTTTCTTCATGCGCCATTCTATGTGTAAGTGTGCTTTCGAAATCTGATTTTTCTCGTAGCTGAACTAATTTTAGAACATATGCCGACTGATTTTTGGTTAATTATAGCGCATCCTCATTTCGTATGAAAAAAGGAAATATAAATACACGTTAACTTTTCTTTGATTGACGCATGCGCTACATTTGCGGTGTTACAGCATATCATTACACAGGAGTTCGTAAAGGTCATTAGTTACGGTGCTGATTAATTTTAAAATTTCTTACGAAAAGTAAGTCATCCAAGCATACGAGTTTATAATTATTTTCTGGAAAGAAAAGTTTTGTTATAATTAACCAAATGTAGTAAAACAAACTATGCATATCATCATCGGTATATTAACCTTATAATGAGAAATCCAAATATCTACTCGAATAATTATTAACCAACGAGTCGCAAAATGAATCCGTTAAGTGAAGGTTGAAAACGCGCCTCTTCTCGTACCGCGAATAATTTATACTAATTATTTGAAATTTCACTCGGCAAGAGCTTCTCAATCGGCGGAGAGAAATCAGTAGCAGTCGGCTCATATTGCCTCCGTGTAAGACTAGTTGCATCCCCGCGCGCAAAACTTTCACCCTTCGCCTTTTAACCTCCGCGCTTCGACAATCGCATTAGAGCGTCGGCGCGGCGACTTACACGCGAGCGAAACTTGCGTGATTGGAAGTTGTATACTACAGCCGTGGCTCAGCCGTAAGTACTGCGCTGAGAATGGAAATTGTCTGCTGCTCGGAAAGGCCTTTAATCGAGCGTGAAAAAAAGACTTTCGTTCGCCGGCTTCGACGTAAGATAATTTTATGCATCGAAGATTCCAACCGCTGTATTAGTACTTTTATCGTCTTCTTCGCTACTAGCTCAATTTCCATTATTGTATAGTGGAGTGATAATTTGTTACGCCTAATTTAATTAACGCTCTTCGTGATTGGTTGTTAATTGTAAGGTTTTGCATAGGACAGAGATTATCTATTTATGATTATGTGTTTAAGAAGTCTAATGATACGACGCTTTCATAATAGTTTTGCTTGAATGAATTTACAAAAACCTCATAGTAATCGATTTTCTAGATTCTTCCGGTTCATTTTCCGAGATCTCGGAGTCGTCGACTTCATCTGGCGTAGACTCCAAGCCATCGAAGGCCGATCAGTCATCTTCGTCATCGTCGACCGATGAAAAGGCAGCCAAACCTTCTTTCTTCGACACCTTCGATATTAACGCATATCTCGACAATAGTACCGACACTGCGAGTAGCACCGAGACTTTGTCAAGCTCAGGTTCCACTTCAAAACCTAGTGTCTTTGATTCCATCGATGCGTACATCAAAATGACTGCAAGCGAGAATGCCGCCAAAAACGCAAATCCTAGCATCAGCGATCTCGAAGAATCATTCGGTGGCAGTACGCCCGAACCCGATCCCGTAATACCAACGAGACCGAAGACTGGACTCTACTTTTTAGTTGACTGGAACACGTTTTTGGAAGTAGGCGAGGAGGGCAAGGAGAAGGTCAATCTGAGATTCGCGCCAAAAGTCGGTGATAGAACAAGATTCATACCAGTCAAAGTACCGTAGGAATTTGAGTTTAAAATTTTTGACGTTATTTTTGTCTTTTCATTGTTTTTAGAGAATTTATATCTAAATGTGAAATTATCGTTGACTTTTATCCTTTTTTTCATGCGGATAATAATTTTCGTCGGTCATTATTAAATATTCTAGTTTTTGTTACCCATTGCTACAATCAATGATTACGCATTGCTTTTTCATCGTCCTAGTAAAAGTGAAAATTCTTAATATGCGGTTGAACGTAAGAGTTATTTATGTAATTAAATTATACTGCCATACGCATACAAGTAAACTTTAGGATAACGTTTCCATCATGATGCTTTTAAGTGGCGTGCATTATTATACCTATAATATTTTCTACAGAGTTTTATATTATAACTCATACAAGCCAATTGTTTTGAGGCTCTTATTCAATCAAATATCAAAATTTGTGTCTTATAAGTTAATAATTAAATGTGTTCGATAATTTATAATATTGTAAAACTGGCCTCTCTCGCCAAGTAAGACCACAAGTAATGTATAAGGATACGTGATGATTTTATAGATGTAGCCAAAAATATTATTTATATCTAACCAACAAAATTAAAATTTAAGAAAAGTTTTGAATAATTTGTAATAATGAATCTTTTATACGAAAAATATTGTTATACACGATGATTGTAAATAATAATTTTAATAAAGTTGATGTATTTATCTATGTAAACATGTAGACCAATATTTAAGATATAATTTAATTGAGGTTTCTTGTCCGTATAAAATTTGCATAAAACTCATTTTTTATTGCTTCTTAAACACTACATAAAAGCGCATATATATGAGTAACGCAAGAAAAACTGTATGATTCCTTGATTTTATGCTCGATTGAAATGTGCACCTTTAGATATTATGGAAAGTATGTAATTATCTGTGTCAACGTTGATTATAATTTCGTTCGAGCCTCATACTTATGCTCGAGTCATCGAATTATTTGTCAATAAACGACTTCGCGTTGTCGTAATACTGTAAGTCTAGATCCTCATTCGGACGACGAATAGACAATAAGAGATTTGGAAGGGGGCAAATAAACGGGCGAATCATTGAAGTCTGACATACACATAAAGCTTTCAGTCCTTTCTGTGCTGAACACAAGACGAGTGCGCAATAATGGAGGTCTCTATCAGAGGCATTGTTAAATATCTTATGTGTATTGTGTTCATTGCAAATCGGTGTGCAGCAGATTTTGCAGATTTTAGTGACATACTCGATATAGATTCAACGATATTGGAGTCCAAGCGAATTGCGAGGGAACCTCCAAAATACGAAGGAAACTCGTGGATATGGCAGGATTACGAGTTCGGTAGTGGAGTAGGAAATCGCGAAGGTAAGTGAGGATTCGAGGGCCATTTGGAGTGCAGACTACAAATAGAAAATTATTGCAAATAATAATGTAAGGTTTAGTTAAGTTGATTTTTACTTTGTTAGTAAACACAGCACTATCCTTTCCATTGCAGAACTACATGTCACAAATATAGAAATATGGCAAGATTTCGAACTAGCTGATGATGTTCAAAATTGGCAAGTTTTGAAACATGAAAATAACATTTATTTTGGCGGAACTAAAAGAGGAAGTTTGCTATTGTATCATTTTGATGTTAAAGCAAAGCACATTTCACTTCACGCTAATATATCTACAAATGAAACAATAAAAGCATTTAAGATTATAAGTTTATCGCAGAAAGTTGATGAATCTTTAGAGAGTAACGTGATCGTCGTTCTATCCGTAGAAAACAAAAATCAGGTATATTATTTAGAATGGTTTTATCTTCACGATAATCGTTTTTTTCAATTTTGGACTTGGAAAATAGAAAAATCAATAAAAATTTTGGAATATTTCTACATTAACGGCCGAGATAAGTTATTGCTGCTCTATGAAAATGATGTATTGTTCAACGAACGGTTTTCAGCAGTTGAAATATATGACATTAAAATCAACAGGCACCTATCTAAATTTCAGTAAGAATAAATTAAATAAATTCATAGATTATTATAAAATATTCATTTTAGTAATTATGTTTTGATTAAAAAGTTCATATTTCTAGATTGTGTGATCGATTTTTGGTAACAGACACTTTTGATCTTCAACTATGCCCTCCAAAGGAAGACTCAGTAATGATTTCTTTATTAGGCAAGAATCATGTCAAACTCTATGAATATAAAGATCAGAATATAATAAAGTGTACATTCAAAGAGATTAAAAGTATTACTTTGAGTGGATTAACCAATGCAGTTTGTTTCCAAAGTGGTTATATAAACTATTTGGCTACATCTGGCTTGACATCAAATTTTTTTAATTTATTAAAGAAAAACAATTTTCATAATGACGAAGAAATGGAAGATATTTTCCATGGTAATATGATGTTGCATGTTAAAAAATTACTCCATACATATTCATTTAGGATGAGTTTAAGTTTCGCAAAAATAAACTGAATGTTTTTCAGGAATCGGAGATATAAAATCGATTCAATATTTACCTGTAAATACTTACAGAAATGAAGTTCTCTTACTCATTCAATTAAAAAATTCAACAACTGTAGCATTAAGTTGGAATGGATCGAACTTTAAACGAATTGCTGTGACTGATAAGAAACTAAACAAATTTGATTTATCTAGATTAACCGCTATACCTAATTATGGCTTCTTGATCGGCAATTCTCTAATAAAAATTGATGTACAATTGAAACAATTATCGAAATCTAATAAAAATATAATGAAAAATATGTTGGAAACTAAGACTGTACTTCAGGTAAAAAATATTGATTATTAAAGTTTTTAGCGTTTTCCAATGTATTTAAATATTCTCTTTGAAGGGTCTTCTAGATAATCAAGAACAAATCATAGTTAAAACTGATCGACTAATAAAACAAAGTACTATGACCGATTCGGAATTAAACAATTTCATAAATTCTTCGTATATCGAAATTAATGAGCTTCATGCTAACAAAACTGACGATTCGCTGATAACTTTTGGATCACATAATATAAGCCTCAATGAAATGCAGCACAATTATGAAGATGCAATGATGCGAATTAATAGAATTGAGATGCAATTCAACAAAATAGAGGACATTATGATTATAGCAGCCCTTAATTTACAAAAAAATAGAGATTATCATGAAGTTAACTTTGAAGGAAATCTTAGAATAAAGGGAAAACTTGTAGTGAATAATTTTACGATTGAAGGTTTGAATAATAGTTCGTTAAAGTCTTTACTTAATCAATGTGCAAAGAATAATTTAAAAATTATGGGACAGAAGCGGTTTCCATCTATTGAATTCGCGAACAATAACTTTAAATTGAGATATTTAAATGGGATTCCTTTGAGTAACATACAATTCGACGAATTGAATAAAGATTATAGTGATATTGATTTGTCAAACGTTTCAAAATTAGCATTAATAAAAAATTTAAACGTATCAGTAATTCGGGGTACACACTGGAATAATTTAACAGAAAAAGTAGTTTTTAGAAATGCAAAAAAAGTTATACCAGAATCTACTATATTGATAGGAGTAAGTATATTGAAACCGTTACTTCGTTAAAATTGAATAAAACTTTACATTGAAAATTGTTCAATGATGTTAATTGGTTTCATTTTAGCAAATGGATGTTGGCCATATTCGCTTGGACTATTTAAATGAATTAAAGTATCCATATAATTATGTATTAAAAAGTGATCCAGAGGAAGCTGATATTACCAGTGATAAAACCTTTCAGTCTATTAGAGTTACCAATTTGCAAGATGTAAAAACTATTAATGGGATTGATGCTGATGAGTTTATAATTCTTCATGCCGATCAGAGTTTGAAAAATCAAATTACATTTGAAAATGTAGTAATTGACAAAAGACTTCAGGTAGCTATGTTGTATATATCTTTTTATACCATAGAATTTCGTATTGTATTCGTATCGTATTAATATACTAATCTTGGTTTTTATGCACACATTTCATTTCAGTTCGATGGAAGTATTGTAGGAATACCAGAGCAAGACATTGATCCAGATATGACATTGCTCAATAGCAACATTGTTCAATCGAATGCAATGTTTACGAATTTATACATTTCCGGAAATGTATATGTTAAAAATTCTATTAATGGTACAGGTTGGTTAAAATTAAACGATTTGATACTAGACGGTGAAGATGATGTTTTGATTACGGGAACAAAAACCTTTTTAGAAAATGTTCATATAGTCGGTAATCTTGAAATTAAAACTGGTATCATAAATAATCATAGTGTTCGAGACTTCATGACTTTAGATACGCGACAAATACTGCGTAGTAAGTAAATGCAAAGACATGTTTTGTGATAATATTTTCAATCTACATAATGTTTATTGTCTCATTGATCTTTCAGATTTGTCATCAATTTCAGGGAACGTTAAATTTATTAACGTAGCCTACGAAGAATTAAAAAATCTAGAGGACAAAATGAATTCTAATTTAAATGATAAACTTTTTTCTACGTGCATAAGTAAACATCTAATCTTTATAGTGCCACCAATTATTGATGAATTTTCTTCTTTGTACATCAATGAAAATCTTAATGGGTCAGAGTTTTCAAATAAAATTGAATCGCTTCTAGAAAATTCATTTTTCGAACACCTTAAAGTAAAAAAGTTAGTTGTAGAAAATATTAAAACTGCTGTAGTAAATAGCGCAAACTTCCGCAATTTCGAAGCTCATAAAATATCAAAAACTAGATATCAAAGTCTGTCTGGAAACATTACTATCGAAAATCTGGTCGTTGAGAACCTTTATACTGAATTAGTTAATGGCAGATCAGCCAGTGATTTAGAAAATATGATACGCAGAATTAATTTAGTTTACAATGATATTTTTAATGGAAACATGTCAATACATTCAGTCAATGTAACTAAGTTTATTGTCACTTCAAAGATTAACGAAGAAGACCTAAATGATGTTCTTGACGTAAATTTTATTGAGCAATTTATATTCAAAACCAATCAGACTATAAAAAATCTAATTGTAGAGGGTTTAGTTAATAAAATAAATATTACTAGAAAAGCAAATGATTTGGTCTTATACACGCAAGATGATGTTATCCTCAAGGGGCCAAAAAAGATGAAAAAATTAAAAAGCAGCAATCTAACGGTAGACTTTGTGAATGGCCATTCAATCAAATATGTGATGAGTTCAAAAGAAAATCAATTTCTTGTTGGCCCGGTCAAGATTACAGGTATGTCATACTAGTTATTTAATTGAATTATCAAATGATAATCAAACATAATTTGTATTTGAGCTCCATTGCTGAAACGTTTACAATTAATTTTGTAGGTTCGGTAACTGTCGAAAAAGTATTTGAATCTAACAGTAAATGTAATGGCATAGTCTTTCAAGACATCAGTAATACTGTTCATCAATTAGATGAAAAGTTGTTTAAACTTAATGGAGAATTTATTATCGTTAATGAATCCCTAGTAAAAGATTTAAATGTGTATGGTTACACCCAACAAAAAAGCATGGATAATTTTGTAGAAAATCTTATTTTTCTCAACGAAAATATAATTTCAGTTTCTGGAAAAAAAATATTCAGTTATTCAGTTAATTTTGTTACTGAAATTTTTTTGAGAAAAAATCTAAATAAGATAAATCTTGAAAAATTTTTCCAGACTACACTATTAAACGATATTCCAATATTTTTGAATTCAAGAATTATGTTTAATAGTGATATTTTAGTTGGAGCAGATATAGTTATTCAAAATAATTTACAAGCTACCGCAATAAAAGGGATAAATATTGAGGAATTGATGGAAAACGCAGTTTATCTGAATCGACCAACATTTATTCCTGGTAAGGACGCTTGACGATTGCATAATAAAATTATATATTTACGATATAAATAATATCTAAATATTATTTTTTTTTTAATTTGAGGATCACTGCGAACAAGTTTGAACTTACTCGTAGTGATTATTTTAATCCTCAAGTTTAAAAACACACCGAGCATTAGAGTCCTTGATTATCATTATTTTTTTTAATAAAAACCGATATTTATTAGAGCTTAACTTAATAACGGGTTGATTTTGATTGTAGAAGCTACGGGTTTATTTAATGTGATATTTCAATCTGATATCACAGTTGATACATGGAACAATACAGGAATAAACAGTTTTCTTTTGTTAAATAAAGAAGAAGTTATAAGAAATACTCTCATGTGCGTAGACATTACAGCTGACAAACTAGAAGTAGATGGATTCATTAATAGCAAAAATTTGGCAGAAATCTATGAAAACACTTTAACGGTAATCATATAATTTAATAACCAGTCATGTATGAGTCATGCATGAACATGTTTGAAATTTAATAATTTAATACTTCAATAGTTAACACGCCCGAATGCCTTTTTGCCTTTAGTTGTCAACAAACCAAAACATTATAGGTACTGTAACGTTTTTAAATAATATTTACATTAAGGATAACTTTGATGCGCAATTAATTAATAAAATAGATATGAACAAAATAACATCGTTAAAATACGCCGATCAAATCAATGGTAAAGAATAACAATTTTACGAAACTATACTGTATTAAATATTCCAATTTAAAATGAATATATTTCTAGGTAATTTTGTGTTTCACAATCGAATCTTATTTAATAACAAATTGCGTGTGTACGGAAATTTAAATGGCCATAATATGCAAAACTGGCAATCGTCAGTCGTTACAATTTATTCTCCAAGGACAGTATTGATCACGGGTAATTGGATGATGCAGAATCCTGTACTTGAAAAAAGTTTATATGGATCAGGATTAATTAATGGAATGCATATAACCAAACTCAGAGAAAATGTAGTAAACCATACGAGTGAAATGCAGTCTTATGCTTTAAAGCAAACGGTATATTTACTATTATAGTCTAAATTATTGAAGTAGTAACTCTATAATTATCTAATTGTAAATTTATGATTATTCACAGGGAAAATCGAGTACTATTTGTCAAGAGTTGCAACGACTAAAAAGTAAAGCAGAAAATATGTTATATAAATTCAAATCTTTTGAATACCTTAGAGTCTTAGATTTTGACCAAACAATTTCAAGTGTTCATCATTTTGAATTACGAAATACAGATTATATGATGGTTAATTTTGAATCATGTAATTTAGATGTATTTGCATATACAAACAAAGGATTTGTATTAGCTGCAAATATTTCAAATTTTGGTTATGTTAAACAATTCATTACTCTTCATTATAAAGATCATGTATACTTTGTTACTTTTGGCAAATCAGATTGTGGAAGAAACTCAGGGAATCTGTGGAGTCTTGAAAATGATCAATTTAAAGTAAATAAAGTTTCTGCTAATTTGTTTTTATTTAAAACTTTTAATTGTAAACATTACTTATTATTTTCTTACAGTATGTTCTAGATTTAGGGAACGTGACAGATATACAAAAGTTAGATAACGATGCTTTTGTTGTAGTCGTTAATGACGAAGTTCAAGAGTATTTGATTGAAAATATTTACGAAAATTCATTCAAACCCGTAAATGTAATTCCTATAAAAGCAAAGGACGTGCAAATTTTTACTAACGCAAACGAGACATTATTAGCCAGTCATGATACAATATTTCGTTTACGTTCAGAGGTTCTAGAATTTGAAGAGTACGAAAACCCTTTTGATACAAACAAAATATTGCCTTTCCAAGCTGGCATTTCTCAAAAAGATTACATACTTTTTTTCGATGAACGGATAAGTAAAGATTATATATATGTAAGTATGTGCAAATGAAATTACGATAAAAAAGTTTATTGCAATTTATCCAAATTTTGTTTTAGCTCTGCAACAATGATCTATCTCAACGCAAAGTTTTACAAACAATTAAAACCTGCAAGCCAAACTCTTTTTTGGTCGTGAATTTTCATGGGTATAAGGAAAGTCTCCTTATCTATTTAGAAAATAAAAGAAAAATAAAAATTTACGAGTATAAAGGTAGGATTACAGGTGTACTAAAAATGTAAAACATTTACATGCCTACTGTTATAAGAATTAAAATTTTATTTTCTTTAAAACTATTTTACATAGGAATTGAAGAATTCAAATATCACTCAAGTATAAAAATGAAGTCTGATAAGCTATTTAGCTTTCAACTAAAAACACATCCATACAACGTAAAAAGCCAATGCTTGATTGTTATTCAAGATTATAAATTAGTTATTTTAAAAGCAGTAATGTTTGGCGAAAAATTAAGTATGAATGAAAAACTGCAGTGTAACGTTGCCTAATATATCTATGTTTTGTAAATGTTAAATATTTACATATATTTATTGATTACTGTTACTTGTTAATTATTGTTATGCATATAAAATAAATAAATTTATTGATACGATCATACAATAAGTGTATGTAATACATTTAGTTTCGCACCTATCTGCAGCTTAACTTATACACTTAGAGGTTTCATTGGTTGCTATTTGTCAGGGGCTCGTGGAGATATGCGCTCTTAATTATGTACGTATTTTGCATGTTGCATCTAGCATTTCACAAATTTATTTGAGAAGTTTAATATTGTTTTGTATAATATCATTAGATTTGATTAAATTGGAAAATTTGAAAGACTTATAAAATTAATATTTACATCACTTCCATTCACCGAATCGTCTGAATTGCCTGAAATTGTAATCGTCATAGCGTTAACGGGTGATATCGAAAGAAGACTCGTGGATAGTGCTATTTAAAGAATTTTTGAAAAGGCAGCTCGAAATGTGTGTTAATTAATTGCACACATTATTTCTTTAATGCTGATATGCACCTATTCAAATATTTAAAAGAATGCAATTACAGAAACCAATGAGTCTTAAGTTGTTTTTCTGTCTTTTTGTAAGCTATTCAACGTAGAGTTCCCTTCTGAAATTTATACAGTTGTCTAAACCTACTCACATAAATAAAGTCAAATTTCGTGTATAGTTTTATATAATACATTATATATGATAATTCCAAATATAAATAGCATACATTTATAATATAGTAAATGATGATTAATAAAAAAGTTACCGATAAATTAGTAACTATAGTGTCGACATTGTTGAATATATTTTTACATATAGATTATCTATTTCACAGTTTTAAAATATTAAAGTTTTTTTCAAGATTATTTGCCTTGTATCCTTTAAACAGCGATTGTACGAAATTGGAGATTTTATATGATAATTTTGTCTGGTTGTTTATTCATTTTCACTTTTGGGTGGCAGCCGCAGCAACTCTAGTTGCAATTTATAAGGCAAGATCTGATTTATCTATATGGCTAATTGCATTCTCAGAATTGATCATCATTATTGAAATCATAGTTGCTATGATATTGTATAGATTGCAAAGATCGCGCTTGAAGGTATGTTTAGATAGATGATTGTATAGTACAGTATTTTAATTATAAACAGAAAATTTGTACTGTGTATCACAAAATTTCAACAGTACGTTGTATCACATTCTGAATTCATTTATTTATCGTTTACATTAATATACGAACGTATATTATAACATGATATCATAAATGTTACAGATTTTGATGCATATCTTTGAGGATTTTGTAAAAGATCCTGATGATTCTAAAATTCAGCTAATACGTAGAAATGCAAAAGAACATATAAAAGTGTTTTCAATACTGGCTTTACTATTTATAATAGTGGTCATTATGTACGTATATAGAGCACTTTCAACAAGACCTTACCAACTTTTATTGAGTGGATATTATCCTTGTACATCCGATTCACTTATAATATGGCTAGTTGTTTTTTTTCACCAGTGTATACTTGTGATATACTCGCCTTCTACATTTGCTTCTGATTCCATTGTTACTGTATTAATTTTCGCAGCCATAATAAAATTACAAAAAATTAGACCGCGATTCAGAAATATAGAAAATTATGCTCAATTAGTTGGTTGTATCAATGAACATCAGCATATTATTTGGTAAGAATGTAATATCCATAACTGGAAAATTCTTTCTGATTAAATTTTGAATTGTTTGAATAAAGTTTGCATGATATTGTTTTTTTACGTTTTAAATATGCAAGTGTGGATAAATATTCACATCCTCTGCTACGTATAGGATGTGACGTAATTCCCAAAGTAACTCATTTAGCCCTGTGTGAGTCAGAGGACGAGAATTATTATTAGGTATTCTACCTGCTAATTGAAGCAATACGTATTGGTTTTTATCTGCACATATACACGCTTACTGATGCATGGTAATGTACTATAGTTTGGAATTACTATTATTGCTAAATCATTATTTTGTACACTAGATTCAGAATTTGAAAAGTAAGTTACAATGTATAAAAATTACTCGTATTTTTTACAGGTTTGTCCAAGAAATAAACTACGTGATAAGGTTATTTGTTTTTAAATCTATTTTCTGCTTAGCTGCTCTTCAATTAGGCGTTGGAGTAATATTATTTATGGTTAGTGTTGCTTATAGTAGTAATAAAGAATATAACATAAATATATTATTTCTCAAATAGCCTAACATTTCAGTTTTTACGAGAATACAATTTTTACTTTTGTTTACTGTAACTATTTTTAGAATTTATATCTATTCATATTGTGCTGAAATACTAACGAAATCGGTAAGGATATACCTATATATTAATTTCTTAAATAACTTCTTTGTTGTTCGTGAATTAAATAATTGAAATTGAATAATAAATTTCAGGGCTTAGATTTGGGCTTCGCTGTCTATTCATCGCGTTGGTATGACCAAAGACGCAAAATGGTGCTAGCTAAATCGATAATTATTTGTAGATGTCAAAAACCGCTCCTTATTGCAATAAACGGTATTATACCAGCATTGGGAATGAGATATTTAGCACGCGTAGGTATCTTAATATTTTGTAAAATTTATTGGGCTCTTATAATAATAAAATACATTTAATGTCATTTTAGTTTTTGTACTTGACATTTTCATATATTATCACTCTACAAGCAATGACTAGAACATAAAGACAATAACAGTGCTACAAGAATGGATATCGTACACACGGACATTGACTGGTTTGTTAATATGTAGAAAATTAAAATTTCTCAGATTTTTCTCTCTGAATAAAGTATTGAGATATTGTAAAACTACTTTGTTATTTACGATTAGGTCTAAAGGCACTAGTTAAAGATATTCTCTATTTTTGTATGATATTTTACTATTTATTATGTAATGTATTTTTTAATAAACTAATGTCTTATAATATAACATCATTAATAAATTTTCGAGCTTTCTTTTGATAATCTAATAGATTCTTGAAGAATTTCACAAGAATTGTTCATTACTGTTTCATTTTGGATAGAAAATTGATGTGATCAGTAAAAGAAACTAAGGCTCTAATATAATTGCGATGTCACTAATAAAATAACTAATAGTGTACGATCAATTTTAATAAATACATTACTGACTAGATACTGTAATGCATATCTATTAATCGTAAAAACTACTAATTCTATAGTGATGTTTTCTACTAATTATTCAAAAGTGTTCAATTGGGGCAACCAATAAGCGCGCAGTGTATGTTTTCTGTTAGCAACTAACCGTGAAGAGTTCGTTACTAAAACGCGTCACTGTTTACCGTATATTGTTGAAACTTATAATAAATGTAAATATAAATTTATTAAAAGTTATCACATAGTAAATAATGATTGGTAACAAATTCACCAATAAATTGGTTACTATAGTGCCAGTAACACTAATAGACATAATTTCATATTTAGATTATCTTTTTTATAACTTCAAAGTTTTAAAATTGTTTGCAAGATTATGCGCGTTATATCCTCTTGACAGCGGCTGTTCAAAATTAGAGATTTTTATGATAATTTTGTGTGGTATTACATTCAATTTAACTTATGGACCGCATTAGTAGCTACTTTTACAGCAATGTATAAAGCAAGATCTGACCTATCTTCATGGCTGAATTCTTTTTCGGAATCGATCATCTTTATAGAAATTATACTTCTTATGATATTGTATAGGCTTCAGAGACCACATTTGCAAGTATGTATAACAACAAATTATTTATTAACTAAAATAAAAATGTTATCACTGTATAGACCATAAAGTGGTCTATTTTTAGATATTTTGATACTATAAAAGGTTATATTTATACGTTTTACAGATTTTGCTACAAATCTTTGATGATTTAATAAAAGATCCAGATGATTTTAAATTGCTGTTGATACGCCAAAGCGCCAGAAAACATTTGAAAGGCTTTTCAACAGTGGCTGTACTATTCACTATGTTGGCTGTCATATACGTGTATAAGTCGTTTTCAACAAAACCTATACAATTTATTTTAAGTGGATATTATCCTTATACATCGAATTCGATGATGCTGTGGATAATTGTTTTGTATCACCAGTTAACGATTTTGTTATACGTACCTTCTATATTTGCGTCTGATTTCATCGTCACTTTGTTAATTTTTGGAGCAATAATTAAATTGCGAAATATTAGACCTGAATTTGAAAATATACGAAATCACAATCAATTGATTTGTTGCATTGATGAACATCAGCACATAATTTGGTAAATATATGTTTGCATAAAATTAATTTATATAAATCCTTGATCTATGCAATGATAGGTATATCTGTTTTTAAACTTCATATAGTTGAAATAGCACATTTCAATTCAGAGATCATAAAACTGCAACTTCAAAACTTTGCTATTATTACTACACTTATTCTGAGTATACTTTTCAAGCTATTATATTCATTATAGGTTTGTCCACAAAATAAATTACGTGATAAGGTTTTTTATTTTAAAAACCATCTTTTGCTTAGGAGCTCTTCAATTAGGTGTTGGTGTAATACTACTCAGGGTTTGTATGCATATAAAAGCAATAAAAACATATGACAAAAATTTATTATCTCTTAAATAGCCTGACATTTGCGCGATAACAAGAATCCAGTTTTTAGTTATTTTTGCTATAACCATTTCTAGAATATATATTTACGCTTATTGTGCTGAAATACTCACCAAATCGGTAAATATAATTGTCACGATAAGTAATATAACAAAATCTATGATTTCGATCACTTACTATAAATCGAATAAAAAAATTTCAGGGCTCAGATTTGGGCTTTGCTGTATACTCGTCGCGTTGGTATGTTCAGAGGCATAACATGGTGCTAGCCAAATCCATGATTATTTGCAGATGTCAAAAACCACTTGTTATTTCTGTAGCCGGCATTATACCAGTATTAGGAATGGGATATTTATAGGACGCGTAAGTATGTAAGAATCTCGTTAAATTCGTTTCACTGAGCTAACCCTATTTATTTGATGTTGTTTCAGTTTTTATATTTAATATTTTCATATATTATTGCTTTACAAGCAATAACTAAAAATCATTACTTGTAAAGAATTTTTTCCAAGATGTAAATAAAGTTATAAAACAAGAATTCAAATAAAGAGACCAAATAGATATCTAATTTATGCAGCGGTTCCAAAAATTAACGAACCTTTGCAATTCCTCAAATAAATTACAAGAATTTAGATTAGATTATTACATTCAAACCACAATAACTGACATAATATAACTTAACTTTTGACGTTGCAACATGATAAAATTTGAAGCATTTATACGGAAGCGCCTTCCAAATGCTATAACCTATACTGCTGCGCTTCACAGATCACTGTTGCTCAGGCACGCAAATATAAGTTGACATGTGTACAAGTAGATCTATATCGCAATCAATAGGGCCTAGGGAACAAAACGCTGAAACAACGAAGGTTGCGAAAATCGCTTCGAAGATCTCAGTTATACAATATATTTATAGAAATCATATTGATATTAAAAGAAACAGCGCCATCGCGGCATTCGTACGCATTACACTTTCAACTCCATCCTCAAAAGCTCCACAAAGCTTGCAACGTTTCCAGCGTATGACACCCGACGATAAAACAGCGATCTACAGGTTGCCGGCACTTCGAGAAAGAGACGCAGATCGTCAGAGCCGCTCTCACTCGCTCCCTAGCTCTCCTACTCATCGTCACAAGCTTCCACTGTTGCTGCACATCAGGTCGCTCGAAGTGATCGATCCGTGGATGCGCGCGCGCAGTGCCGCAAGCGCCCTGTGCCCGTCGCCTTGACGACGGCTCGGGCCGGCGCAGAAGCTCCCGCCGACGACGTGTGCGGACGCTGCGGCTTTTCTCTCTGCCGCGCTCCTCTCTCTCTCTCTCTTTCTCTCTCACTCCACATCCGTGGTCGGCTCGACTAGCGAAGCGAACGCCGATACTTACGTACTTGCATCTGGTGGAAGTAGCCGCCGAGCTTTTTCGTGCGCGCTGCCTGCTTTTCGGCTTTTCGCGGAGACAGTGCGTGCGCCCATGTGAGTTTGTGAATACGGTCTGGTGCGAGAATAGCTGTCGTCGCCCGGTCTGCTGCGCCCGGTGGATGCAGGGAAGACAGCGCTGCGATGTGCGGTCTGCGCTCCGAGTTCTATTGATCCGGCATCCGGTGAGCAACAACGCACCGCTGGAATTTTGGAGCTTTTCTGGTGAGTTCCACACGATGCGCTTAATTTTTCATGAGTTACTTCTAGCTGTAATAGTACAATGTTTTCTCGTTGATTTTCGTTGTTGTTAGGCGGTTAGAAGAGAGTATAAGAGATTGGGTTGTGCCGACGATTTGTGATACGCGACATGGTTGGGGTAGGTCCTGTTCGACGGCATACTGTTGTGATTATTTTCTCTCCGCGAGATGAATTTTTCTATATAATTCGCAACAAAAAATATCGCAGTTTGTTAGAACTGTCATAAATACGCATAATACAGTTTCTTAGTTTACAAAGCCTAATTCTGGTTTGGACACACAGTTCATAATTTATTTAAGATACTTTGCACTGCCGGTTGAAGGTTATAAAAAGACAAAGGAACATTTGTAGTTTGTTTATAGCTTTCAAAGCACGATATATTTTGTAAATGTAATACTTCTCAAAGTTCTTGAAATTCACTTGTAGGCAAATTTTCAGAACGTCATTTATGCAGGTCTAATTTCGTTTTCGATTGGCGGCGTTAAAAATTTATAAGATTATAGCCAGACGAGCTTACGCAGCTTGCAGATCGATATCATAAAAGGTTACGTGTTATGCGATTCGGCTGACTCGTATAAAAATATAACTATGAGAACGTTGTCTGTGACAGCTTTAGTGTTGATATTTCTTTATTCTTGCTTGCGGTTTACTTTCTTTAATTGATCGCATACGTAAGCAATCGACTAACACAGCTCAGTACAATGATTCAAAAATACGACGAATAGCTCAACGAAATCGCGTACATCAAATATCACATTATAAGCTCTCTTACAACCGCAAATGTCCCGCTAAGCTGCCCGGGTTATATAGCCGGCGCACACACACCATCAAATTAGCGACTCCAAACAAGCATTCAATTAAAAAGCCGCTTCCCTCGAGCAATAACGGCGGCACCTTTCGCGATCCCCACGCGCATGTATACAAATCATCGTAAAGCGCGCCTGGCTGCAGTACATCTCCTCCTAGGTGTGGGCTCGCGCGCGTGCGAGCTTTCGCGTTACGTCGTCAACCGGCCTATAGTCGATCGAGTTCCCCGCGCCCTTCGACGCACATTTAATTTACCGTCTACCGGACAGTTCCCTCGACCACGCCGGACAATTAACGGAAATCGAAGATCCTCCGCATGGAAGCTTACGTCCACCCTATACAACACATAATCCGTTGGCGTTGGGCAAGCTTGCACGCGTTGGTCCGTGTATAGGTTGATAAGCGCGCGTGCGAGTCACTTAAGTTGATTGTCTCGGGGAGTCCGGCTCTCTCCCATGATGGTTTCGGCTGTTCGAGCCGTTAACTCCACGCAAGAGCTGTACACGGATGTCACGCGCAAGTGGCTGTTCGAGGCATTGTTTAAAGAAGAGAAGCGTCGAGTTTAAAAGAGCAAGGCATCAACCGCGGAGATGGAGGATGCTTGGCCGGATGGAGCGAGAGGGAGAAAACCGATGTGGGGAAAGAGGAAATGGATGCGCGCGCTGTGAGAAAATGAGGAAGTGATGTATGTGGCGGTGGTGTGCTGGTAATGCGACGTATTGAGATATATTGAATTGATAAGCTTCGATGCTGGCCATATTAGGGATTGTGGTTTGTTGGATCAATCTAAATTTGATTGTGGCGAACGGGGATATGAGCAGTGAATTATTTCGAACCAATCTTGTTTACTTTAAATTATTCATTAATTATACGTACAATGGCAATCTAATGGCCAGGGTATGAAGAATATTATTAGTATGGATGTTTATGAAAATTGATTACGAGATGAATTTAATCAAGTAAAGTGCTCTGATGAAACCAGGTCAGAGAATCATATAATTAGTAAATGTAATTTTTTAATGAATATATATTACGTGATCTTTAAAAAAATTGTCCTTACGAAAACACGAACCATACTAATAATTCAAAACATGTTTGTCTCATTGTGATTTTAAATATATGACTATTGTTTAATATGTTTTCACGCATACACACGAAGAAGTTAAAATCCAGATACAAAGCAGAGTTAGGCAGGGAAACTTTCCAGAGTCTATAAGAGCCCAAAGAGCGTCCACTGTTCGACATGAAAAGAGCAGCGTTTGACATTTGAAAAAGCCCGAATGAGATGAAACTATGAATGAAGATATGAAATGAAGCTTAAAACGCCATCGTCGTGTGGCGCCGCATTAGTGCAGTTTGCGACAGTAGTACATCAAAGATACCTTTGGATAACCACAGATGCAGTACCGACTTAACTGGCGCTTTGTAAACTAAATGCTTTCGCATCAAAAAGAAGTTCAGTCTATTTTTCATTTAACAAAAGGGACAATCTACACAAGAAATTTTGTACAACCAGGAAAACCATCCATACAAGCTCAGCCCGATTCATTCAAGCATCTGCAACATACCAGCGAGTAGAGCAGCGCGTGCGCTTTTGCCTGCATTAGAACACCTTTCCGCAGAAAAAGAAGCGTATTATATAGGAGCGTAGGTCTACTCGTATACAACGAACGCCGGCTGGCGTGAGCTCGCCGAGCCGTAATCTAATGCGCTCGCGGTGGAAATCTCAAGCACGACGAGAGAAGCCGCGCGTATACACACAAACACACCGCGCGCGAGTGCGATATAATGACGGCGGGAGAGGACGGTTTTTCGAATTTTTGCGGTCGCGGTTTGTAGCGCACGTATACACTTATACATATACTATAAACACGCGCCAGCTGCCTTCTATACGCGCCTGCATTGTTTTGTGTCATTTTGCCTCATTTGCATACCTTGCGGGATCGAGAGATGGTTTTTCGCGCTTCAGGCGTGCGCTCTTTTCTTTTTATCGCCAGCGGCAAACGCATTGAAGCTGGCTGAGATGCCGCGGTTATTCTAGAGATTGGGAAGACACACCTACGCGTGTGTATCTCAGGCTGTTTTGCCAGCTATCTTTTTGCGCGAATCGCTTCGAATAGGAGGAGACTTAGCTGCTTGTGAGAAATTGTGTGTTTCCGATTTTTATCCTTGGACGTATGTCGAGTTATATGTGAAATGGCGTGTGTTTATGATAATATCGCGGGGAAAGTTAATTGAGAGATTCGGTGTGAGGTACGAGTAATTTACACGTTTTGGCATGAATTTTGGATTATAATGTGATTATGACTGGCAACTAAGTTACTTGTCTGTATATAATTGTGCGCGTCTACGTTTATGAGTTTCACTCACATTTTCGCTTCACCAGTGCAAAAAGTTTCCTTGATCGAGCTCCTTCTCTGAAGATTCCAGCAAAAACTAATTCCACGCATCGATACGTGCCACAATATTTTACGCGGGCTTTTCGAAATTGCGAAATTCATTGCACAAATTGAACATAAAACACATTTGAAGCTGAGAAAAAAACGACATAGCGAATAATTTGCATGTTGCGAAAGGTATTCGAACCTGCCTGTACTATACGTATATCTAATATTGGTTCAACGGCGACCTTTGCCGCAGCAGATATGCCTCACATGCAGAACAGAACACAGCATAGCGCCAAAAGGTATTCGCGAATCGCATAAACACTCACTCGCGCGGGAGAGCATCAGGGATCGCAGGATCGTGTCGCTGCGCGCTTTTGTGAAAGCGTCATCGCGCACACTCGCTGATACAATGCGTCGAGAAACCGAGAGATGTTAATTGAGCTCGGGGACATTGGGAGATTACACGTGAGTATATTTATACATAGGGGTATAGTGTGTAAGCTTGATTTTTTTAAATGCGAGGTTGTATACTTGGGCTCGACTTATCCTGTCACTTTGGGCGGATTTATAATTGAGATCAAGAAGGAGGGATTGATATTGTTCGTTGATTAGACGATGACGGTGCTTATTTACGTTTGAAGAGATTAACGATGAAGATGCGCGTGCTGTATTATTACGAAATTACTTAATGGACAAAGAGAAGAATCTCGGGAAGCATTGAAAGTTCGATTGAGATGTTAATTGAACACCGATGTTGGAGACCAGTATATTTCTGTTCAAAATTAATATTGCAACGGTTATAAATACATACATATACAATTATTGAATCACGTGTATCGAAGCAAAATAATAGTTAGATCAATTCTCACGTTCGCGTTACTCAATTTCATTCACACCAACGTCGGATTCATCAATGAAACTGGCATAGCTCTAATCAGCTATATATTAAGTCATAGAATTATGTTAGCGTGTGTTGTAATGGAATTAACAACTCGACCTTACCTTCCGAGCAGTCATTGAAGGTTAAAAATGTAATCACTACAGCAGCAGTCATCAACATCATACATGTATGGTTATAGTTATACCACATATATAGCATCAGATCTATCGCATAAAAAGCGAGACAGCGTATCCAAATGTGAAAAACTCCAGGAACGTAAGCAAAAAGTTCGCAGCCTCGATAAAAACACAGAGTATCCCCAGATGGACCTGTACGCTGTTAA
This sequence comes from Nasonia vitripennis, assembly GCF_009193385.2. Lineage (NCBI taxonomy): Eukaryota > Metazoa > Arthropoda > Insecta > Hymenoptera > Pteromalidae > Nasonia > Nasonia vitripennis. The sequence continues at coordinate 18,880,896 of NC_045757.1, read as the reverse complement.
CAAGTGTGCCGAATACTCCGAAAACCAGACGCTGTGGATATGCGCACAGCAACTCGGTTACCTCTCACACGGCGGTGGAGCATAACCTCTTTCTCTAAATATTTAGAACGTCTTTGAACCCAGCTGAACTCGCGTGCGGCTGACGTATGGCACACCAGCCCTCCGTATATTTAAGCAGCAGCAGCGAGAGGCATCGAGAGATGCATCGAACGATTCTGAGCGCGCATTACGAGCTACTGCGTTTCACCTGTGTCTGTCGAGAAAAGAGGGACTGTGAATTAGCATAATTTTATTACCTGTCGCGCTGTTTTAACGTATACAAACGGTGCTCGTAATGGTGTTATCGTGTGGGGATTTGCTTGACTATAAAAATCGGCTCTACCACCTCAACAATGCGGACAAGAAAAAAACACCGACGACACCACGCCATAAAGAGATTAGAGTCAAACGGCCTTGATTAGATGCTGCTCGCGTGCCTTTCCTCGCGCGTACTTACAATCTCTTTCGGCGAGCAGATCGTTTCGCGTGCCGCATTGTCGGCTTTTGCAGCGACACATTGGACTTTTATACTCCACTTGCGCGACTGATGTCACTCGTCGTACTCCAATTAGCGTCGAGATTCCTGAGAAGCGCTCGTGCACGGGGCAGCCTTTGTGTGCTTTGTAAGCCGCTTTTGAGGACGAGTGTGTTGTATTTATTATCTTTCATCGATTATTTTTTAACAAGCTTGGAGATTTTCGCGGTAGAAACGTTGAAAGAGCTATGAAAATAAACTATTATAGTTCTTTACACTGAGATATCAGAACGGCTGTACATCTGTTTCTAGAGTTTCCGGTTCAGCGACACAACGGCACTTTTCTTTCTCTCGTTGTGTATTTTCTCCGCCATTCGTTATCGTTATCCAACTATTTCAGTTTCTTGAACTTTTAGATTATTACCTTAGGAACAATACAGCAAAGAATTCCTCTGCACCTCATAATGAGAAAAGCAAAAACACGTCATCTGAGGTTCGCCGCCAAACAGCCTTTGAAATTACATCAACGCATCGATTATCCCATAAGTACCCGCATAATCGAGCCAGCCGCGATTCGCTCGCAAGACCAGGCGTGCGCGCGTCGTTAATTAATTCGTTCATGTGCATACCCCAATAAACGCGGCGCCCCATAGACATCGAGCGGCGCATATGTCTCGTCCGCGTATGCATATCGTTCGGCCGTCGTACACACGATAAAATCGATCCGACCACAGCTTTTTCTCGCTGTCGTGGCATCCTTTGACAAGAGTTGCTCACACCATGTGTTATCAGCAACAGCTGTCAGTTTTGCGCGAGCCGAGCTCGTCACGGTTAAAGCTCCATTCACAGCGCGATTCAAGGACGCTCGCGATGGAGATGCGCAACAAAGGCTTGCATCGGATCATCCCCGAGTTGCTGCGCGCGCGGTTCGTTTGTTCTCCGGGGATTTATGCCTTCTTTTTTAAGCGCGTTCGATGCGTTCGTCCGAGAGAACTATTGTCTATTTTTCATAAAGCGCGGGCAGTGCGTGCGGCGGGGATGTGAATAGGACTTTGTGCGAGTTTGAGTCGAATATGATGGCACAATGAGCTCCGTTATGTTTTATCTCGCGGCATTATTTTTTGTTCGCAGGTATCACGCTTTTGCTCTATTATTATATTATTATGATACCGTTACACAATTGAAATATCAGTCGTCATGTTCCACTGTCAATCATATAAAAAATATGACAAGCGCATATGAAGACGTTTAAAAAAAACACAACTTAATCCTTTCATGCCTGCATAAGCCGGTAGTACACACATCCGCTGTCCAAAGCACACAAACATCGCGTCTTAACGCGTAAACGCATCCTCTACAGCAAAGAGCTCTCGATCGGTTTCGCTTCACCTCTCAAAGGTATCTCTATACTTGCGCAGCATCTCACGCCATAACCATAAATGCCGTTCAAACGACTCTCGCCGCGGCCGCCAAAGACGAGGACGACGACGCGTCAAAAGCCACCAGCTACCGGCGCGCGACTCTTACCTCTATCGATATACCTATACTTTATACACACACTACACCACACAACACGATGTTAGTGTCGTCGTCCTTTCCTTTTCGTTTTCATTTTTCAGCCGCGGAATGTGCGCAACGTCTCGTAACCGATCGCGTGAGCGTGTGTATATGTGTGTGGCGAGCGCAGTGCCTTTTTGTTTATCGCGCGTAAAGCCGCGTCTTGTATCCTATATTATACTGGGCGCGATTAACCGCGGGTCTCTAATTGCGGTTTCCATTTTTTTCTCGAGGTCGTTCAACAAGAAAGTTATTACGGCCGGTCGAGAGGCATTCCTGCCGGCGCGGCGGGAAATTTGAATAAGCTTTTAAAGCGTTGCGCAAGCCGCCGACTTAGCTGTTGTACGTGATGAGCGGGAATCGGGAAGGAAATCCGATAATTAGTGATTTTCACGTTGCACCTGGGAGGTATGTGTAGTTCCGCAGTGAGTCACTGTAAGGGTCTTTAAACTGACTCTTGTCCCTTCCACATCAATGCGAAAATTGGAAATAATTATGCAATCTAGATTGAATTCGAGATACGCCGCCTCAACCTACTGTCGCTCGTAATGAACGTCGGTACGCGTGTGCGCCGAGGTACGCGTCGGGCATATAAAAGTGTTTACGCGAACTTTCTCATTGAGTCACGCGAAATTGGGATCGTGGCGAATCAGAAACGCCGAAATATCTTCGAATTTCGCGCGGTAATATCCCGAGGATCGAGAACGTCCCCTATACAATTCAGGATTTCTTTCGACTTTGCCGCCTTCGAATAAATACACCACAATAACACGCGCTCGTCTTCTCAACGAAAAACACGCCATATAAGCATCAGAATGATGTCATTTTGTGCGTGAGGGTCTCGAGAGAGTCGCGCACGATAAAGGCGATGAGCACTTTTCGTCGGCGACGAAGAAAAGATCATTGATTCGGTCTTGTTTTTTTTTCTCCTCGACCCCGCGCACGTTTTCGAAAGAGTTTTTCTCTGTTTCACGAGCGGTTTATTTGTGTACACTCGCCGCGGCGCTCGTTTTATGACGAGGCACTTATCGGAATTAAGAGATTCCGATGCACTTCTCGTGAGTGAAGACGTTATCTCCTTGGTTCGTTTTTTTTTGAGCTTATCTCCGGGAAGGGTCTGAATTTCGGTGAGTCAATGCGACGACCAAGGTGATGATCGGCTTTCCCTGTGTTCCACAATTATTTTTTTGAAAAATTTACTTAAGTAAATATGCTGATTTCCGAATTTAAGTTTCGCTATGAGCAGCAGCACAAACATTGGAATCGTTTTGGGGTCAGTATTACGGCATTCGGTGTTTAATACCTCGGCACGTACGAGCAATGATCCAGGTCAGTCGCGTAGCCCTCTGCTCCATATTGTTCAACTTGCACCGCATTTGAGCAAAATACCGAATTAAAAAAGTTGTAGTTGTGCAAAGATTTTTCTAAATCCACACGAGAAATTCGTTTCCTCCTCAAGAATACAACATGACTCAGCACTAGCGCTAAAACAATTAGTCCACTGCATACCCCCGCGCAGCATTTGAATGCGTCGCGTCCCTCGTAATAACCGCGATAATCATTTTTGGCCCCATCCCTCTCAGCCGTTCACGATGTGTCTTCGTCAAAGGCTCATGAGAACCGCATCGTCCCAGTAAATCTCGAGCGAGCTATCATCAATCCCCGACGCGTCCTTTTCGTTTTCTCTCCCGACTTCAGTCCCCCGGAGGATTCGCTTTCTTGCTACGGGGAATTCCAGCGTCCGCGATTTTTCCTTCCACTCGCGCTTATGCCCATTACGCTCGTCGCGGTGGTCCCCCGGCTACTCTGCACTGTGTGTACTCGGCCAATGTCATCCTGAGGTCGTCGACGTGCCGCCGACGTGCTGTAGAGCCTCTCCGTGTACTTTTCTTCTTCTTGCTCTATAATAAAACGCGTGAAACCAGAACGGCTGCCGCAGCCGCCGCTGCTGCCTCGAAGAGGCGAAAGCCTTGTTAGGTGAGTTCGCCAACGACAATGACCGAGGAATGTCGGGATGGTTGCGCGCCGCCGAGTCGCGGGAAAGTTCAATTGGGACTCGATGAAATTGTTTTCACTGGATTTTCGTGTTGTTGTATGTACGTTATCGAGTCAGTTTATTCGGCTGAATGTGGGTCACTCGTTGAGATAATTGGCCTACTTGGATGATTAACCGTTCGCTCGGATCAGTTACGATATTTTTATTAGGTGTATGCGGACTACTTTTAAATGAAGATTACGCAGATACAGATTTTGCGTATCAATAGTATGTCCAACGCTATGAGAGCCGTAAACCAGAATCAACGAAACTGGATTTTTAAAATGTCTCCGCTGAAGGACGCACGTTTCGCGCGCTCGCGATCTGCAAGTATACCTTTACCCGGAATCTGGTTCTCGTTCAACGGCGCGAAGCTTGTTCTTCATTGCTTCGTTAGAATGTGAGGAGGATAGGACGTTTAAACTTTGGTATTTTTGTTCAGGATGCGTAAAAATAGACGTCGCGGAACGAGACGCCGGAATGAAAAAGAAAAGAGGGAGACACGCGATTTCTTTATGAATTTAAATTTATAACAGGGCTCATTCCGCAAAAAAACTTTTATGGTGTCTTGCACAGTTGTAAGATATAATCGTTTCGGAGGAAAGAGACAGTGGTGAGTATACAATGAATTTATGTGCGTTACACGAAATTAAAAGTGGAAAGATTTTTCTTTGTTTTTGAAGCGGTATTGTTGAAAGAAACTGAAATTTATTGGAGAAATAAACAGACCAAATATGGAAAAGCTCGCGTAATCGCGACTAGTGCAAAATCATGTCAGTGTGGAGCGCGGGGTCGCCGGCCTAATTGGTGCCAATTTCGCTCAATTGCCGCTGCGCGCATTTGGGATGCCGACCCCTCTTCCTTTCTCTCCACTTTCTGTATCTACTCATTCTTTCTCTCATCTTCGTGTGTGCTTTATCAATTGTCGCGAGGCACAGTGGCGGCGTCCTTGTCGTACCTTTTAGCCCTCTCTTTCTCTCGTGCACTTTTTTGTGCCAGAACAAACATTTTTCAATCAGCAGTGCGAATAACGGAGTTTTTCAGAATCGTAGAAGCCTTTCCTTTTTCGTTTGAAATTTGTTAACTCGAATAAAGCGTGCACGGGTATACTAAATTTGAACAGCGCAGTCAGCGAGATTTAAACTTATTGTGCAAAGCTGCGACGGTATCCCATAATCCACTCTATGGCCCGAGCGTAATATAAGACAAAGCTCTATAAATTCAGCTCTTTACTGCCGTTCTGATTAGAGAGTCAACAAGATTTCTCAACATGCGCATGCGTGCGCAGTGTATGCCCATGAGAACTAATGACAATAAAAACACAAGAGGAACTACGACGTGTAGCCAGCGGTCGAAACTCGCGTTAAATCACTCAATTTTTCCGCCGTCCGCGATATAACAGGCTCGAGGGGGAAAACTATAGCCGCGCGCGACGAAAGTTCTCGGCGCGTGTAATACAACGTGAGAATAGAGTAGTTCGTCGCGCGCTTCTTACTTCAATCAGCGAGAGATCAAAGAACGATTGTCCAATCAGACCCGCCAATGAAGTACTCGAACTCCCCGGCGGGCAGCGTAAACAGCTGGGCACCAGCAGCAGCGGCTAATTCATACGACGCAGTGCAAATTGCACCGGCGAGACGCGTCAATTGTCCACTTGCTTCGCGGCCGCCACCGCCGCCGGATGAAAAATATGGCTCCGGCGACGATACCTGGTATCGAGCGATAAAGCTCTCGAGAAGATTGCCGCGAGGGACGAAACGCTTTCGGGAAAGTTGATGCGATTAAGAGCGTGAGTATACGAGAATATGTGCAAGAGAGAGAGAGAGAGAGAGAGAGAGAGAGAGAGAGAGAGAGAGAGAGAGAGAGAGAGAGAGAGAGAGCGACTGGGGAGACGGGTTGAGTGAACTGAAAAATAGCCTCTGTGCGCCGCGTCGTCATGAGTGGCATCGCGGAATGAAAACTGAGAGCGCGATGATGAAAGCGAAGATAGACGTGGATGCTGCGTACGATCGTACATGGGAGCTTATGGGATGCGAAGCGTTGAGGACGTTGTCACGGTCCAGAGTGTGGTGTATGTTGCGGCTGGCTTTCTATAGCAAATAACAGTCTGGCTGTTATATTAATTTATTGTGGTCGTTGACTCGTTGATTGTTGTGACGAGTTGAGCTTGATTCGTTTTGAGTATCGGTACTATCCGAGCTTGAGTATTGAATAAGGACGAGCTTTATTGTCGACAATTTATTAAAAAAAAAATATGATTCAGTTTTTGCTAGCATGGTAGACTTTGAGTGATGCTGTGTTAACAAAATCCCGAAAGCCGATCTGTTTCTCTGGTAAATGCACACCTTTTCTGAAAAAAGCTGCTGAACCTGTTATTTTAATACATGTCATCATTTCTCGAGTCGCTAGTGTTTCATAGCTCGCCGTTTTAGTCATTTTACAAATGCGTGCGTGTTTTATTGCTGCTGCAAGTTTCAGGTTCTTTTTAATATGAGTAAAAAATCGTTATGCAAAATACTGCGAACATATATATAAAACATCGTGGCTTACGAGCACCAAACATAAACACCTTCAAAAGAATATCAAACGAAATAAGGAAACTCAAAATTACGCAAAAAAACTACGTATACACAAAATTGATTATTATTTTCCTTCAAAAAGAAGAATCCTCTCGCACGCGATAAATCCTCTCGAGCCAAGCCTTAATTACACGTTTTTTCCATCGCGCATCCGCGACACGCTCAAACGCACTCTAAAAACAATACCACACACGCGTGCACGCGCACGAACTCCGGCCGGTAATGGAAAAGCCGACTCATCCTGGTGTGCGTTTGCGTCTATTCCTCGAAGCCGAGAGAGAGAGAGAGAGAGAGAGAGAGAGAGAGAGAGAAAGAGAGAGAGAGAGAGAGAGAGAGAGATACGCTCGCGGTGAATGACAGTGATTCCGAGGAAGAAAGTGGCCACAATGCCGGCGCATTACCCTGTTTACCTTGCGGCACGCAACGACGATATTTGCGCAACCGCGCCGAACTTTACGATTTCCGCCCGCTTGTGCACGTATCTCTCGCGCGGGCAATTATATTCGGAGCCACGCGAGCCGTGAGCGTCCTTAATAAACCGCGAAACAATTCTAATTGCGACGAGCGCGTGGCCTGTTTAGCTTGCGCGATGAGTGTATACGTGTGCGCGCGGCTTGGAGGTCGCCGGCTGCTCGGGGCATTATTAATGGGATGCGCTAAATTATCGCGACACTTCCGGCAACCAGTCGCGGCTAAGCGCATCTGCTAATTTGTTCACGTCGCGATCGTCTCTTGAGGTTTGGACGATTGTATTTTCGTGTTTTTTTTTTCGGGGAGCGTGTTTATTCAATGCCGTTTGTTTTTAAAAATTCATCGCACGAATAACTTTGAGGAAGTTCGATTCGATTTCCTTTTCAATCGAAGCTTTGAATTTCAATTATTAAACCATTCGCCATAGTAATTGTTGAGAAACAAACATCGGAAGTCGCGATCCCACCGCAGCGCAGGAAAAGCCCCATAAAAAATTCCATCGACCGCAATCAACGAGAGAGCATAGTTGGAAGTTCTCGGGATGATTGAGTCGCACGCAGAGAACGATGCGACCGGCGAGTCTTGCATGAACGGCAGCTTTATTTCCTGCGCGAGCGCGCCTTTAGTTAGCCGACTCTCTTAAATTATCCATGCGATCCGTCGTCGCGCTCCCCTCGCCTCTCGACTCGAACTTTGACATGAAGTGGGAGTAGCAGACGTACACGGAATGAGTCGGGAGAACGAGAACGTCGACGAGAGAAAAAAGACGGGGAAGAAAAGTGTGCGCGTGTGCGTGCACACGGGGAAGGAAGAGGCGTGCTTAGCTGTTCGAATCTCCGCATTTTTTTTCGACGCTATTTCTCGGACCTGGGGTTCCAGTCGCATTTGAATTTTTGTGTCGCTTTGATTAATGAGGTTCGGGTATCAAGATTTCGAAGACTGTTGGAGATTTTACTGTAGGGGCTTGGGGATGGAGTGCCTTGTTTATTGATTGTAATAGGCGTTAGTTTTTAACAGGAGTTATCCTATCATTATCAGTAATTATTCATTGAAAGTCGGTCAATTGGTAAAATTTAAACTTTTTTAAAACAATTTTTAGGATAAAGTCATAAGTACTATTTCTGGCTAGAGTTATTATGCAAACACATAGCAGTGCGAAATCTGCACTATAATTAAAGTTTGACACACATTTCCAAAATGATACTTCTGCGAAATCGATAGAAGACCCATATTGATATGACTTTTAGAATACGTCAATCATGCAGCATTCGTATACGTGTAAAAAACGCATCAGTAGCAGCTTGGCTTTGACGTTCTCCATCACCCATTTTTTCCCCACATCATCTACTCGCGGCCTTCCCTAATACGCGCACGCGCTCTCTTTTGGCCAAATAAAACGCGAGCGCGTTGGCGTGTGTCGTCGAGTGCAGAGTCGTATACACACGCGCAGCGTATAATATATCCTCGAAGCGGAGCTATACTTATACTCGGGTGCGTATACGCGCGTGCGCGCTTGTCTGTGTGTGTGTGCGGCGGCGAGAAGCGAAGACGACTGCGTCGCCGGGGGCGCGCTGGTGGGGGGGTTGACAGATGTTTGGTCCACAGCGGCGCGCACACGAGGGCAGCCGGTAGTCCCCCATGGGGTGCCGCGCCGTCGACTCACCCTCGTTTCGTGCCGGCTGCCGCAGCTCTCCGCTCTGTCTCTGTCTCTCTCTCTCTCTCTCTCTCTCTCTCTCTCTCTCTCTCTCTCTCTCTCTCTCTTCGTCGGCGGCGGCGTGTTTTCTCCATTGCCGCGAGAGTGTGTCGGTGTGTGTACTCGTGTGGAGGCAGCTTTAGGAGCAGAAGAGACGCTTCGCTCCTCGATGCTCGTAGCGCGGGGTAGAGGCCGACACACCACGTGATACACGAAGGCGTCGCGCGCGTGTGTTTGCTGCATGGATGTGTTTGGTTTGCGTTGCACTGGTGAGGTTTTCTTCCTTCGGAGGCTGTTTTCCAGCTTTTTGTGCAGTGGTCGCTGATTGAGGTGGATATCGCAGGGGTTCATGAATCTTCATTGCGGAATCTATAAGGTTAGTAAAATTGCGTGACGTTAATTTTGTAGTCGCTGACTTTGAATGGATTAAGGCCATTAAGGGGATGCCACAATGTGGACGTGGTTTAAAGGGGAACAGTTAGTACCTATACATGGAGATCTTTTTCCAGATCATTATACTTTTGTACCTACAAGAAAAATGTCACTCGGTTGTTTTTTTGTTCTATTGAGTGGATACTGTAGTTGTCAACCTGCGTAAAGTTTTAGAGCTGCTATAAATAAACAGCAACGGGAGAGGCAACATGACCTGAATCGTTTTAGTAGAATTCCTTGCGCCATTATTTACCAATGATAAGCCGCTATCCTACTACCTTTATTTATCACTTTATCTTACTACAGAGTAAGCAAAAGGTACACCTGCGTGGCACAGTATTATGCATAAGTTTATTGACAATCGCTTTTTTATTGTCTTGTAATTTATTTAAAAAAAATTAATTACAGAGACATGACAATTTTGTTAGAAATTGCAATAACAGTAAGAAAATATCGTACATAAGCTCACAAAGCCAATTTGAGTAAAGAAGAACGTCAAAATTTCTTTTTTAGGGTGTAATAATATAAATGGTAAAGAAACTCGTATCATTCGACTCACAAGCAGCACTTGAGGAATCTTTCAAGCACTGCTCACTAAATTCATCCGTAAAAAATACCCATGAGCTTATTATAAGCCACTAAAGCTTCGCATTCTTGCGTCGAATCTCAGGCAAAAAATAAAAACGATGAGGAGAGCCCAATCTGCCTACGAACCGCGTCTTGTAAGTGCCCGGTTAAACGTCGCGGTACACGAGAGATTGCGATAAGCGCTGCTATATGTATGCTCGCACTCGCTCGCGCGGCATCTCGTTCGATCCTTCGTCGAAGGTATTAGCGGCGTCGATGACGCGAGGCGCAAGGCGCGTGGCGATATTGCAGCTATACAGTCGCCGCTAAACGAGATGACCCTGAGGTGCAGTTTAAAACCGAGAACGAGAGAGAGAGAGAGAGAGAGAGAGAGAGAGAGAGAGAGAGAGAGAGAGAGAGAGAGAGAGAGGAGAAAAAAGAAATTGCCTCCTCGACATCGACCGGTACTTACATTTGTGTATTGGACGTGTGCTACAGACTGGCCGGCTCGCGTGACGTCGATGCGATCAGCTGACCGATGCGAGCGCGATAAGTTTCTAAACTCTCCGTGACTTCCCTCTGTACTTGTGCTGATGCTGGAGGCAGCTATGCCCCACAGCTCGCTCGATGGCCTTCGCCCGACTCGTCGTCTCTGTTGTGTGTACCGGTGTGCATTATGGTGTGTGTGTGCGCGCGTCGTAAATTCGTCACGCGCTATTTTGCCGAGCTCGTGGTGGTGGGATTCATTAGCATGGGGTGCATACGCCGAGAATGGAAGGGAGAGTTGACGGTCAAGGATATGATGTAGGGTTAATTCGAAAATACTATGTTGCAGCACGAAGTCTCTTTTTCTGCGAGTCATTCTGATGTGCTGTAGACCTGATGTTGCGTAATAATGTAGAATATCAAGTTTACTTTATTTCCTTCTGTTTATATCTTTTGAAAATTATGACATAAGAACTTTCTTTTGTAAGAGTATAAAAGTTCGAACAAAGAAAAGGAAAGATTTTGGTAGCAGTATTGGTGAAAGTAAAATAAAAATGTGGATCGGTTACGCTGAACTGCATACAAGTAATAAAACATCGCATATAACTTTGGAAGAAAGTAAAAGTTTGCACCTGCATCGCAATTTAAAAAATAAGTCTTTAAATAAATTCATGTATTCATTCTTAATAATAGAATTTAAAATGAATTTAGCATTGAATTAAATTGTAGAACTTTATTACACTAAAAAAGTTTATCGCAATTACCTTCACTCAATTTCACAAAAAAAGTTTAACGACCCTTGCAAGGAAGATGTAAACAAGTCATCGAACCGTCGTCGCTGCTTCGTAACTTCGCGCGAGAAATCGAAAGTGCTTCGAGTGTGCATACCTATCAGTGAGCACCTCTCTCTCGTCTCCGCTTCGTGTCGTGACATCCGAGCCAGCTGCGGTTTTCAAGTGGAAGTGCCGCGGGTGGTTCAGGAAGCTGCTGCTGCTGCTGCAACATCCAAACGCGAAAAGAGAGACTCGAGGCGCGTGGACATTTTCCAGTCGTAAATGAGGATTACGCGTACCGCTCGCTGCGTGCGGGCGAGATTAAAAGGCGTTGCTTTACGTAAAGACTTTTCGTGTAAGAGCACAGACCTAGAAAGCTATCTTCAGGAAGATGCTTGGGCTCGAAAGTGCAGAAATTGATTGTCGCGAAAATTCCGTTCTATTCCTAGATTTACGCGCGTTTTAACTCATTCTCGTTAGTCGGAGTCACTCACCGGTGCTTTCTATTTCTGTCTTTCGAACAGGATACCTGTGGATATCGTAATAATAACTCACTAACGTGTACAGGTTCATTTAGATTCATCGATTGTTAATTCAATATTAGGATTTTAAAAAGTATATAATTATATACTCGCACTTCGAAGATTATTAGGCCGCGCTTTGCTTCCTCCTTGTGGCGCATTCTTGCGGTTGTGGAGTTGCTACCTACCGGAGAAGGTCGATGATTGATGACGATGCTCCTGGCAACGTTTCTGGTTTTCTAAGCTGAAATGACTTTTACACCAAGATCTCCAGTGTTTCTGGTAGTTTTTCACTCGGATGTTTTGAAAATTCGTGTGAAATGGTTACGTCTTATTAAAGTGAGAAATTTTACGTCCTTAATCACGCGTTGATCTTATGGCATTTGTGGAATTCGTTTCTGAGTTATATAATTTTATAGCTGTTGAAAGAAAATTTTGGGAGTGATGCACTTTCTCTTTGCATGCTGAAAGAAACTTGATTTTGAAAAAATTAACAATTATGTAGACACTTCTAATTTTATTTGTTTCATTTGCGAATTTTATCTCAAACTCGAAGTAGGGATTGGCAATATTTAATTTTATTGGCAATATTAAATTAACAAGACAGAAGCAGATGTTTTTGCTAATTATGGATAACACTGACAAAATGATAGTAATTAAATGAGTGATTATAATGTACGAACGTCAAGCTATACATTCATAATTGTATGCGAAGGTTTGATGGAATGTAATTCCTCTTTATGAATCTTCTGTAAATACCACAAAGATTTCCTAATTCCTTATTCTCGCGGGGAAAGATTGATTTTTACAATCTGTTCTAGCTGTTACGTGTAAACAGTTCCGTAAGCGGCAAGAAAAATTCTAAACGTCAGTAGTTGAAGGTGGTTTTACCATTTTCTATCTGTACTATAATGTTATTCTTCATCATTTAAAGATGCGACCGGTTATAAAACTTAAAGAGTGCGTTATGTCACTCGAGAAAGTGATACGGATATCAAAGCAACTGAGGAAATGCCTAATTTGAATAAATAAACAATTTGTGTAGAATTTTCTCGATTGGAAGGAGGAGATTAACGTTCGACGTGAACTTACATGCATTTAGAGAAGATTTTTATGTATTTTTGAAACGTATTGAAAGATCAATATCATCAAGTTATAAGACCTTTTATATCATATCAGAAAAATATGTGTGAAAAGTAGATGCTTTCTTTTGAAATGAATTCACGAGTCCATAAAACTAAACATATATACAATCGCTTTATAATTTTAAGGAATTAAAAGACTAAGTTGATTGGATACATTAAAAAACAATGAATTCTCTTGAGGAATCTCTTTTTACTGCCCTGCAGGGACACACCCTCAAACAAAACTGCACCCACATGCCTTGTTCGCGAATTCGACCTCATAGCTTCCAACGCGAGGGGCGATGGAGTATACATTTCGTTTCGCGTCGACGTCTTCTCGTGCCTTCTTCGCTTTCTTTCTGGAGTCATAATATAATGTAGGTATACGAGCGCGTTCGCTGACCGTCTAGCCTCGGAAAAAATACGATGTCGTAAAGACGAACATGCAGCGCTGCAAGGGGGATCAGGACTAATGAGGCTCACTACTGCACAAGCGCGTATTTCATTTGCCACCCAAGTACTTCAGCGTGCTAAAACCTTGCGTTTTTGCTTTGGCAAATTGATTTTGTTGACAAATTTATCCTCTAACTTTTGCGCTACCTGCGCCATACGTACAGCATATAGCATCTTGTACATACAAAGTTTATTTTTAATTTCGATAGTTATCATCTCATTCTAACGTGCCCTGCAGAGATCATACTACTATATTTTCAAGAACGCGCCAATCCTGATTGATTCTCACCAATTAAATCGAATACTGACTAATTCGCCGTAGCACGAAATGAATTCGATTACCCAATGCAAGCATTAGCGAAGAAAATCGCTTCTGTAAAAGCGCTTAATGAGTGTTCGATAAGGCTCGTATCTTTCGCCAAAGCGCCTCGAGCGTAAACGAAAAAAATTCAGCGCAAAAAAGTTTCGTCGGCGGCGAACTTCGACAGCATGTGCAGGGGCGCCCGTTCGCGAAAGGCCCGCCGTTTAAAAAGCAGCTGAAATTTCCTGGATCGTGGCGTGGGAAATCGAGATGAACGTGTGCAGCGCGTGAAATCCTTTCCTCTCGGCTTACGACTGCTGCTGCTGCTACTGCCACGTGTAACGAATGTTACCAGTTTGCAGTGGTACACGCGACGATCCGCGAATATCTGACCAGCTGCCAAGATCTGCGGTGCTCCCTGACTGACGGCTACTGTACATGCATGTATGTGCGATGCGTATACAAGGACGTTCCGATTTAAGCGGTTTTCAAAGGACGCGACGTTGTTGTCCGCTTTCGCGACAAACAGATGTCTCGATTATTGCTACCGGTGTGTCTGTCGTCGTCGTTGAGTATTCGCTTCACGACGGCGAGCTTCTTCGTCTTCTGACGTGAGTTTTTAACGATCCTGCTATAATACGGTACGGGGCCAAGCTTTCCTTTATTCGTGGCGGCGAGAGCGCATGTATAGTATGCGGGCCTTTGACGATTCTTCTCGAATACTTGCATGTGATCGAAAACGAGATGGTATTCTTGAATTATAAATAAGTTTCTGTATAGTATGTTGTGCTAGAGTTGTGATAACGAATAATGCAGTTATGTAAACCTCGTGTATCTTTCATGATCTGAATAACGTGATAACAAGTGTTGCGTCGTTAATTTTATTATGTTGAAGTTTCTTATTTACCGTTGTATGTTGGTGATTAGTGCTGCAATTTTCATTATTCAAATATTAGAGTAAGAGGTCTTTAAAAAAATAATGATTTAATTTCTTAATGAAAAGTAATTTTTACCGAAGCGTAGTAAACTTTATAGGACAGTCATTGACCTACAAAAATTTAATCACGGTGAGAGAATTAAACGTTCAATTTTTCTATGTCATGGAAAATTCATTAATATATAAATTTCACAATTTTATTATCATTTGCATAATATGAATGTCGATTAAAATGGAGATGCGTAAAGCATATTATTTTAATTAAGTATCCCTGTTTCTGTGCAAAAAAACTCGTTATAGTGGGCCAATGTTCGAGTCAGACAAACAAGTGAGACTGTAATTGAATACCTGCAGACACTGACCCTCTCCTATTTGAACTTCGATAATTGAATTAGCATACTCCGCTAAAGCGAGGATGACAGCTTGTTCGGTTTCTTAATAGCATTAAAGGGCTACCACGGTTTAATGGTTTCATTGACATTCAATATCGACACTCGCTGCGCTCGTTGGACTTTATTTCGCTTGATACCTATAATTCGATTGAAGCTCATTGTTGCTAACGCGCTTTATCCGATCAATTTCAAGTACCTATCATCGATTATACGTTATTACGTTTCCATCATCGTATAATTGAATGAAAATTCAATTTCCCTATAGATCAGGCGAAGTATCCAAAAAATATATCCCAATCAGCTCGCAAGCGCTACAGAATGTTCCCAAAAATAGTAGAGACATAGTTACCTCGCGTGCAACCCATTATTGATTTCATCCCAAGCCAAGGACTGCTACCCACCGTCACTTTCGCCACCAACCAACCCCGCCAATAAGCCGGCTTACACCGGCCACAGTCCAGTGACTCACTCGAATCTCCAACGATCCGGACCCGCCAAGTTCAATGCCTCGCGCGCTGCTGATACGAATCGGAGAAAAGACGAGTCGCCATAAGCCAAAATCGATTCTTCTCACCCTACAGTACAGTGTTTCCATCGTTTGGGCAAAAACGCGCTCTATACTCGTACGATTCAGACACGCAAACATAATACGACCGAGAGCACGATTGGTCGAAAGTACCTGCGGGCTACGTCGAGATAATGTTCGAGTTACTGCACTGCAGTGTATTTCTTGTTTCTTAAGTTTTTGAATAAAATACCTTCAACGTTGGAGATAAAAATTTCGTTTTTGATATTATCTGCATACTGATTAAATGTATTTTTGTATTACGATTTGTTGAGACGAAATTTCTTGCGCGTCTATTATTCGTTTTACAAAGAACGTTAAAAGAATGTTATCGTAATTACAAGGACGTGATTAATCATCGAAATACCCCACACGATAAGTCGTGATAAGTGACCGTCTCAAAATCCAAAAACTTTCACTCGAGAAAGTAAAAGGTCCTGAATCGCGATAAGGGAAAATCACAGAGTTAACTTTTTTCCAAATGATCGGCTTAGAAGAAATAAAATGGAGCCATCAAACGCGATAGAAAGTGTTTTGTATGTCCGGAATTGATTATCGCCTTATATAAATCAGCTAGAAAAATCCTTACCTATATATAAACGAGCTATACGCGTATGTATGACTGATGTGACCTTAAAGTGTAAAATTTCAGCGATTATTATCTATGCATTCAAACGCCGAGCCGGTTTGAAACTTGCGCGGCTACGGCACTCATGTGTGTGTGTGTCCGTACGTTGATGCTCTTGGGTCTGATTTGCAGACGCTTGAATCTGCTCATTATAGGTCGAATGGCCCGCGATTATAATCTCTCGATACCATACCAAGTAAGACGTAACGGGTTATGCTAAGAGTCACAAACTAAAAATCGTGATTTTTGACTTTTGCACACTCAGTGAATACTATCGCTCGGCGGTATGGGAAACGTTTAATTAGAACCGGATGCAAGTTTCTGCATTATGTGCATGCTTCAGAACTTGGAGAGGAAATAGTCTTGTGCGAGCAGACGATCCTTGTACACGGTTAATTTTACTGTCAAAGTTCTTCTCGCTATATGTTCAATAAAACAATGGGGGAATCATTAAAAATTGAAAAATCGTCGCGATGAGAAGTGAACGTAAACACATCCAAGAGAAATCATCGTTGATTACTGTTTTCTACTGCGAAGCCCGTTTGAAAAATTGATTCATCAATGTGTGCTCGAAAACGTCATTAATCTTGTAAATCAAACCTCAAGCGGCTAATTAGAACGTCTCTTTTTATTAAAAGCAGTGCACACATTACAACGCCAACAACAATAGAACTCAATGACAGCCGAAAAATACATCAACAGCGCGGCTGTAGTCTCGTATTACGCGGCTTTCTCTTTTCTACACGCAAATTTGCTAAATTATCCCCGTAGTCGCGTATTAATATGTCTATCAAAAGGAGGCCTCGAAAAAAGACCGTAGACAGCGAAGAAAGAAAGCGGCTATATAAAATATAATCATCAAGCTTCGTTTCACTTGTGTACACATCAGAGTATATAGTTTCTTCGGATCTACCCCTAACGGTATTCCGATGGCTCGAGCTGAATTTATACATATTACATATATACTGGAACGTGCAGCATCAAACGTCACTCGCGATGAAACTTGAAAGATTCAGCGTATAGCACGTGGTTTACTCGTCGTGAATCGCGACGTCTACAAGACACTTTGCGAACTTACAAATGCTTCTCAATCACGCGTACGTACACGCATCATACTTCAGCGTAAAATCTCATCTGATACAGTTTTTCCCTCGGAAAGAACGAATCCGACTATTAGGATCTCTCTTCGCGATTAGGATCGCCGAGAACTTTTGAACGCGATATCTCTCTCGCCGCGACAAGTTGGTCCAAGGCCAGCCGAGGTTATATTGACACGCAGTGGCGTGCAGTCGAACGAGATCGCGACGATAAGCGAGCGGATATTATACGCGGGGAAACCGATGGGCTCGAGGGCATAGCGCCGCTGCGTCTTCTGAATTATCACGCTGTCTAAATTACCATCCGATGATTTTATCTCGCGGATAAGTCGAGGCTCGCTCGCGCACAGGCTTCCTTCTCTTGCCTCGCTGTAATATCTCGAGGTATACCGGTGTTCTGTATACGCAGATGGATGCGTGTATACGTGTAGTTTAACCTACTGGTCTGGAGAGGAAAGACGCTGCGATTTTTCAGGCGCTTGATCAGCTCTGGCAGATTAATTTTCTAGGACTGGTTCTGAGAAAGAGCATTTTGGCTTGTATGGCGTGAGTGAAGGATGCCCTGCGATTACGGTCTGTCGACGCGCTTTATTCATAGCGTTTACAAAAACGGCAAACTGTTTGTTGTATTTATGCGGGGTGGAAATTCATAAGGCTTTCGTTTAAATTACTTCGGCCGTCGATGAAGGATTTTAGAATGCATTTGAAACTTTGTATCGTGGATATTTATATAAATTATAATTTAAAATAATTCGAAGAGATGGTAGTAAG
Source organism: Nasonia vitripennis (assembly GCF_009193385.2). Lineage (NCBI taxonomy): Eukaryota > Metazoa > Arthropoda > Insecta > Hymenoptera > Pteromalidae > Nasonia > Nasonia vitripennis. The sequence continues at coordinate 18,863,000 of NC_045757.1, read as the reverse complement.
ATTATTTTAAAAATACACTCGCCAATCGCAAGCATCCAAACTTGGTTTGTTTTCATTATTATAGTCATTCGCATTGATGACAGTCGCTCTATTAAAAGTGAAAAAAGTCATCAATATCAAAGCACGGCGGGTATAGTACACTGACTCAATCAGACGTGTTCAGTAAAGGAAAGCTTTGATGGATCCTTTCCTTTTTATACCCGAGGGAGATTGGATGCTGCAACTGGTGCGATGTATCCTGTTATTAGAGTTATCCATCAAAACAGAGGTATTTTTACGGTAACTATAGGCTTCGACTTAAATACCATCAAACGTGATCGTCGTGAATCGATGACCGTATAAGCGGTAAACACGCAAATTTAGATCCATCACTATCTTTGCTTCAATTCAATTCATATGAAAAATAACCATTTACCGAACGCTCTTGATTTTTACATAATCACACACGAAGAAAAAGATTTTCTTCAACTCTGAAACACATAAAACGCCTATAGGCGCCCCGTAACGTAATACCCGAGAAGCCGATAAATCGCGCAGCATCAACTCGCAATTGGTGCGAATCTAGGAGGTAAATGGCAATCCCAGGGTTGTACAGGCTTGGCGCCGTGGTGCAGCATGTTAAACGTCAGCGAGAACAGGAAAAACGCGCGGTTCGACGAACGACGCTCTATATAGCTCGAGAGCGCGCACTTGCACTGCACGGCTCGAAAGATGGATTTACAGTTGCGAGGCGCTCTCCTCGCCCGCTGCAAGTGCTTTTAATTGGAAATGAGAGCATTTTATGGGCATACCTCGGAGGGAAGGGGAAGTGATCCGCTTTCTTTGGGGAGTCGCTGCTGGATAGATGTATACCTATACTATAAGAACGAGAGAGTAAGTGGATGCCGCGAGTTACGAAAACGGCGTCTGTTCGCGAAGCTGTATAGGACTACCGAAGATACTATACGTAATACGTGTAGTATGGGTTTACTCCTGATTTCCCAAGTGAAATTATTGTTTCGGATTTGCAAAGGAGCTGTACCGAGAGTTTTTGGTAACGGGATAGGTCATTTTGAATGTCATTCGGAGTTATTTACGCTTCTGGTGTTCGACAAGACTTTTGGAATGGATTGAGCATAATAAGAGTTCAATAAATAGTTTTACCAAGCTACGTACAAGGAGAAAAAAATCTGCCGTGCTAGCGCTATGTGAGTAGCGTTATGCCATAGTAGTCGTAAAACGAAACAGTTCTGGACTGGCCATCCTCCCATAAAGCTCACTAGTCTCAGAATAGCGAAGATGGGGGGCATGAGGTACTTTTCCATTTCCCTTGGCATCACATTTATGAAGTGGTATACCTTGAATGTATCACGTAATAACAAAATGATGTATGCCAGACAAAAAGAGTGAATTTTTCATACTACACGTGATTAGAATGATAACTATTGTCCGGAGCTCTACAGCGGGTGTTGTCCGTAATATTAATTTCAATCAGGAGCTCCTAATATAATCGAAAGTCACCTTCAAAAATACTTTCGTGATAATTATTTCATATCGCCGCATTCATTGAACTCTTTCACTCTCCCATTCGTATACCATTGAAGAAAAAACGCAAGTCGATTATTCCACCTACATAAATTCCGTATCTCGAAATGCTGTAATATAACTTTTCTTAAAAAAAACAAGATTTACGCGCTTCCTATTAATAAATTAAACTGATAAACGTGATTGACGAAGGCAAAGCTGCCACAATCAACACTATATACGCGGAAACCTCTCTCCCGGCGCATCTAGTGCATCGCGCGCACTCGAAGCGCATTAATTACAAAAACTACATTAAATAAGTCGCTCGTGACGCGGACGAATCAAAATAAACAGAAATGAGAAGCAAAAAAACCAGCGGAGCGAAGTTTCGTTTCGCCAGGTTAGCTCGCCGGCGCGCGCACTTCAGTAGTCGCCTCGTTCGCGTTCGGTCACGCGCGGCTCACTTCGTCGAAGTTTCCCTTACACGTCGTGCGCACACGTATACACAGCCCAGCCAATGAATGGCTCTCCAGGCGCGGCGAAGTACCGACAAAAATCGGAATAGAACTGCTGCCGGCGCAAGTTAATGGCCACTCGGTGCTTTTAGCCGACGCGCGCACGTATACGCGGGAGGCTCAGTTCCTCTCTCTCTCTTTCGTGGTCAGCGCAAAAATCGCGGACCCACTGACCCAGTACTGCTTCGCTGCTCGGCGAACGGGCTCTGATAAGAAGGAGTAGTGCTGCCGCGTGCTTGTTAATACTGAGCCACCGCTGGATCCACGAATATAATACGTTCGCACCTATCTCGAAGGAGAGAGATTGGTTTCTCGTCTTTTTTCGGTTGTTATTGGAGAACGCCGGGATTTTTTCTATCACCTGGAGATAAGAGTTTATGAAATGCTGCAGTGGAACGATCGCTGCTGAGATAACGCGCGTGGGAGTCTGTTATTCAGTATTTTACAGTTTTCGAGCGCGAGGAGAAAGAATACGCCTATATAAACTAGATTTTTTTATGGATAATACGCGGAAAATGATTTTACCGTAAATCAATGTACTTAGCTTGATTGATAAATGTATTTTTAACCGCAATCTCCTTTTTGTTTCAGGTAAGCCATTATTCAAAAGCACACCTTGGGATGTCATCTACCGCCGAGCATTATTATAATTTATCAAGTAGGATAACATCTTCAGCGTTATTTACGAGCAAATCCAAGGAAACTTTCAAATGTAAGCACGTAGAAATTTTCGCAGATTACGTTGTCTTATGAATAATTATGACTGATCGAACTCGCGGTTGTCTTAAACAAAAACGCGAAATATTTGCAGTGAAATCCGCGCGGCTCTTCGGTTTTTGCAGGGGAAAAGCAGAAATGCAACCGCGCGTTAAAACACTGCGTTTTGCATAGGCGAACAATGGGTCAAGACGATCAATGCGCCAGAGTGTGTAAGGATCCTTGAACACTAGCTAGATCGATGACACAATTCCAAGCGCGTATTTTAACGGATCAAACACACGGCTTGTACTCGCAGACCTTATACATTCGCGGTCGTCCGACTTCTCCGCATACTCCGTTACATGCAAAAAGGTCGGCGAGATTGTTTTTGTGTAAAATTGATTAGATGAGGCTGCAGAAAAGTTCGTTATAAAGTGAGAGGAGGAAAAGGCATGTACGGTGGCTCATTTTCAATTTGCACGCCTACTTGGCCACGGGACACAATGGAGATGAGAAATTCAGGAGGCTTCGATGAAACTTTTAGATAGCATCTGGCTGCTCCAAGGTGTATATCAAGAAAAGGTGAACATGAGGTGTTTTTTTTTTTGCGATGGTGGCTCGCGCGGAGGTATTTGATTTTTTTTTCTTTTTAGACCGTTGTAATTATGATTGTACCGTAAGCGAGTGTGGCGTGTCTCGATCACTAATAGTTTTATTGGCTATTTTAATTTTATTTGCGAATGTTAATAACAATTCGTTTGGATTTATTTAAAAACCGATCAAAACAAACGTACTTTTTCGCCATCCTTCAAAAATCGTTAAGCGAAAGTTGAGCGAAGACATAATTATATCTGCTTTGAATTGCTACATGCCATCGCAGCGCGCGAAATTGCTACTCCCAATGCCGACTGAATCCATATACGAAAGTTTACACTCGGCAATTTGCATGCTCCATAATTACATTTTTTACGTCAATCTATAGATTTAGTGTCTCTCGCGTTTGGCCACGTTTTCCATCGTCGAATTAGACCGCGGATGTCGTCGGGTTCATTGAGCATTTTTTGCACCGACAATTTCTCTCGCTATACATCTTCAAGTGTATCATCAATCCTTTCTCGCACTTTGTATGCGACGCGAACGACGTCGCGGTGTTTGCGATGGTCAATCCGAATACATAATCATAGGTTTAGAGGAAGCGCGAAAGGCTTCGATGATCCGGTGCGATGACACATCACGTGTTGGGAACTGTATGTACAGTATAACATATAAGTGTTCGCCCGCGGTGAAATTTCTTTTTCATCGGTTCCGTCTGCTTATATTTCGTACACAGCGTGGAATTCCGTGTATGAAAGGAATTCGCTATCCACGATAGAGAGATCCACGTTTTTTCTCTTTTCAAAAGACCCACCCACTGTGGGAATCCCGCCGCTCTTGTGGTATAGGAATGTCACTCGATTCTGCGAGTGTTCCGGTATATTTATGTTTACTTCTGGAATTCATATAGACGTATGAATTTTAATGCCGATGGAACATAAATAATTTCGCGCGGGATGCGGCGTGTGTCAGGAAATTTGACAGCGAGGTGTGATATATTGCAAATTAGGTTTCTTGCGGTGTATTTGTTTCTTGATGTGGTATGTTTGAAACGAAAAATTAAATGTATTATACGAATTCACCCGAGTAATAGAGTAGGAATCTTGACAAACAGGAACAGACGGATAGTACCGTAAAGTCGATGACAGTTCGCTGCCATCGATCAGCCGACTTCGCGATGATCACGATTCGCAATCGGAAATAATCACTGATTACCCCGATAAGGGTCACAGAGTTGTTATAGCCATTGTTTTCGAATTCTATTCTCGAATTTTTTCAAGACTATGAAGTGGTAACAACAGTAGGTAGGTGCGCGTACAGGTCGCGTTGATGACCGTTTTTGCTTTCCTTTTTTTATTCGCGTGCGAAGATTTACGACTCAAGGATGAGATTGAGTGATGAGGATTGATTGTATTACAACGCCAATTGGTAACGAAATTTCGAAGCTAGCGTTGATTCGTTTGATTACGTTGTCGAGAAGCTTTTCTTACGTTTTTTTCTGACAGGTGGCCTAGAAATCGTAGGTTCGATTTACGATTCATTTTGATTAGGTTGTAATTGCAGTAATGACGGACTGGCGGGCTTTCTTTTGAGTAGCATAAAAAACAATGGCTCTTCTTTCAAGTTTATTAAGAATGAGTTTTGTCGTCTCATTTACGACCTCGCGAAACTCGTTAGCCTGAAAATTTAGCATGCAATATGCAATAAGAAAGCTGTACACAGAAAACACGAAATTTTCTAGTCCAAAGTCACATTTCTGTATCCTACAGCGAACATAAGAAATGCCGGGAGCGTACGGAGCGTGAAAATTAGTTCGCCTCATTTTCGCAAAAAAAAAAAAAAAAAAAACGGTGGCAACATACGAAATTCGCCACGGCCTCTCTCGCGTCATGTCCACAATACGCACCGTAACACAACCTGTGAGACAGAGACAGGCGCGTCTCCTCCCGTACCGGTATCCACGCCTCGCGCGGAAATTGAAATGCTCCTCTCATATCGACCGGCCCCGTTAACGCGGCGGAAGACTCTCAAAGTTATTCTAAAACACCGCGTGTGCGTTCGTCCGCCAGCTCAGTCGGGTCAGTGTGCCACGCTTCTGCTGTACGGACCCATACAGAGAGAAAGAAAGAGGGAGAGAGATGCGAAGCAGCACGCACGTTCACCATTTTTCGTCGTGGGCCCTATACGAAAGGCTCAGGCGCGATAAGCGGCGGCGTAACTTTGAGCGCAAAGCGCCACCCGATAGCGAATTTTATGGAGAGAATAGGAGAGCTACTGATAACCTAGAAACTTGCTACTTTACGCACTTGATAATGACCGTTTCCTGATTGTAGGTGCGTTCGCGGTGCGTGTATATAACGTATACGCGCACCTGCGCGCTTCGAATGGGACGGAGCTCCGCATGCAGCTGATCTGGAATTTAATCATGTGCGAGGAATAGATTTTGAAAGTTGCGTCTGATTTAAACTCATCTGGGATATATGCTGTGGTTTAATATGCCTTTGCGGTACACAGGAGAGTAATATGCAACGGTTGACGAGCGTATTGCACGTGGGATAATTCTAGTATACGTGTTGCGAAATTGAAAAGATGTAGGTCATCGTTATCTATGACGATATTATTATTATTCGATGTAATGTTTGTTGATTCTATTTAGTAAACAGTAGCGTTGTTCTAGTTTCGTAAAATATTGCAGAGATTAGCGTTTTATGTATAGTATAGATTCTGTAAGACCGTCATGTGTAATTTTGATAGTATTTATGTGGGAAAAGTATGAATTTACACACGTAAATGTGCAACATCATTTATACCCCATCAGTTCAATATCATTATAGATAAAATTATTATACCGAATCACAGTATATTCATATTACAGATCGTGAGCTTTATATCCAAACATGAGGCTTAGGCAGTTATAACATAAACCGTCCGAATAGAATTTTGAATTCTAGAGTTATAGGCCATAAACATACAAGCTCAAGTAAAAATTCTGATCGGAATCTCTCTAGCACAAAAATTGAAAGCTCTCTCTCTCTCTCTCTCTCTCTCTCTCTCTCTCTCTCTCTCTTATAGTCTTAGAGAATTAAAGACCGCACGAGCGCGAACAAAGATATCTCGCGCTCGATTAGCGAAGGGGTGTGGGCGTACCGGTCTAATAGCGAGCCTACTTTTTACGGGGCGGAAACCCACACTGTACAAGCCTCGGCGACATGCCGGCGACTTTGTGGGTCGCCGTCGACATCGACTATACACGTCGTTGTCGTCCGCGATGCAATGGCGCGCGAGTTATAATAATAATTCAATTTTGTCGCATAACTCCGCTTGCCTCGTGATATAACGATGGGAAAGTCTCGGGAGTGACTTGAGGCACCTCGCTCATTGTGAACATGGGATGTTCCGTGTCCAGTCTTGCACTTTTGGGATTTATAAATATATGACCTATTATTTTCTGAAACATCTCACTCGATTCAAACAGCGAATTGGGCCATACATTCAAAAATGAAAATGTATGCAATATTTAGAATGTGAAAATTCTATCTATAAGCATGCGATAATTAGGAGCCAATTGTTGAGCTTTATCTCGTTCAAGAATGTGGGAGATTAACGTTTGCCTTCATATAAGAATTAAGAATATGTTCGAAGGTTTATATCAACGGTCGTGGTCGAATTCCTTTCCTCGAGATTTATGAGGCTTTTTGCACCCTCTATATAATGGAGCTTAATGTTGTCAGGAAGTTTAAATTTACAGAATCGCACGCGAACGTTGGGATCGCTGAGTAATAATTAGCTTAACGAATGCATTGTTAGATACAAGTATGAAACTTATGTGCAAGAGCCTTACTATAAATAGATTGGGAGGATGATGACTCTCTTTCGTTCGTTTCGTTTTCGTTGGGGGGATAAATTTATTGACCGGGAGGGGCCTTTATCTATATTGAATCGGCTCGATAAGGTCAGCCACTTTATTAATTTCATCGAGATTGCTTACGGTTTCAGCGAATTCGTTAGATCGACCGCAGCTCTTTTTTCATCAAAAATTATTTTATTTATTGCACGATCGGATCGCACACGCGTGAAGGAATGTGCTTAACGTCTGCGGTCTACGGGACAAAATATAAATCCTAAATACAATAGACGCGTAAAAATCGTGAGTAAGCGCTTGATATTCTTTACTCGTGAAATCTGATACGCGGTCAAATTGACCACATAGCTATCTCTGGGCAAATAGCGACGTGCATAAAACATAACCAGAAATAACCCAGTTTATCGCGATGCAATATGTTGTGTTATACATACAATGCGTTTAGTGTCCAGTTTCGCTTATAACAAGTATCGGGGCTGCGAAAAATCGAAGTCGATTGCATCATTTAGCTGAAGTGAAACTCAAGTTCGTAAATATTATCTGTGTTTGCGCGCATTTTTCGCAGTTGAAACCTCCATCAGCTCATGAATAACGAAAGTCATCGTCAGAATAACACCATAAAACTTGCGTTAAATAAATCCGATCAACCGATGCCGCAAAGCCCAATCGAAGAGCGAGAAATAACCCGCAAAATCCTCGACTAATCCATAAATAATTATCCTTTGCAAATCTCATGGTAGCTCTCCTGTCCCTCTCTCTTATCCTTATCCCCAAACGACTCCCGAGAATTCGGTTTCACCTCCGTTGGCGCATAATGGACCCCACGGGTAAATCGGCGAATTCCCGGTATAGCCATCCCGGCCGGGCCGCTTTGTTGTCGGACTCGGCAGTGATTAAGAACCGGTGCGCTGGCCGCTCGTGCGCGGAATACAAAGCCCGGCATGAATGAGCCCACGCGCTCGCGAGAGAGTCTAGCTGAAGTCCGGCGATTGTGTGTGTGTGTGCGTGCATGTGGTGCATCGCACCTTCGCCCTGACACACTGCGCGCGCGCGCGATACCGTAATTACAGCGACGTAAGTTTGCTACTGTGTCCGCGCGGAGTACAGATGTGTATTGCAAAGTGCGATGCACTCGAAATGGCGCGACGCGCTTGAGTTGCTGTAACTCGGCTCTTGCGCGCTTATCGACGAGACCAGTCGGCGACGATACAGTTGAGATGCTTTTCAGGAGTGGGGGCCAGATTTGTGTTTTGTTTTTTTGAAGTTGGTGTTCAGGATCGTCAGTTGGGATCGCAGTGGTAAAGACGAAGGAGGCTGATGCTTGTTCAAACGATTCTATTCGAGATGTTAATATGTTACATTCAGATCATAATTTACATTAAAAGTCGAATTTAGCTTTAATAAGGAAGAAGATCATGCTGCAATTTAATCTTCGATAATTTATTTATTTGACGTTCAGGGTGCAGGAACTGGAATTAATAGAAAAAAGCGATGAATTTAGGGACGATTGATACGTTCACAAAATTAGTTTTTTATGAAACCAATTATACACAAAAAGCAAAAAATCTTTATGAAAAACGAACGAAAGAAAGAAGGACAATTATAAGACGAATAAATCATTGAAGCTAATAGAGCATATAAGCATAGGAGGGGCTAAATAAAACGACGAAACTGGAAATGTAAGTGAAGCAGAGAAAGGTTAAGAGATAAGGAGAGTGGAAGAGCGAGCGAACGAGCTAACCGATCGCCTGACCAGTAGACGAGAGGAAGAGAGAGAGAGAGGGAGAGAGAGAGAGAGAGAGAGAGAGAGAGAGTGAGAGAGAGAGAAGCGGCTAAATAGGCATATAACGGGTCTTCTTGAGTAGGTCGATGCGTGCAGCAGTTGACACCGATTAGGACATCGGGAAAAACGCATGTATATCAAAATCTTCACGTGGATCGCTCCTCTCCTTCTCTCTCTCTCTCTCTCTCTCTCTCTCTCTCTCTCTCTCTCTCTCTCACTCCCATACCTCCTTTACTTTTCGGGTGGTCCCGATGCTTTTGCCGGCGTAAACGCGCGTATCTCCGATCCGTAAAAATGTGCCGCTCGCGCGCGTAAAAAGACGCAACAGGAAGCCTTTACATCGCGGCTGAATGACGCTATGCGATTTTACATGTGCGTTCCTCGACAGATTCAACTTGGAGATTCGTGGAAATGCGGCTCTTTCTTGCTATATAAGCTTCTTTAACGCAGCTGAATGTGCAGATTAGAGAAAAATGAGCTAACTCGTGTGTGGCAACGGGTGTAAGAATTTTAATTGTGGGTTTAATTGGTAAGAGCTAGTTGTCTTGGTTTTTATTTACGTGAAAGTAGGTATTTGATGATGTGTCATATAGAGGACAAGATTAAAGCGGATTTGCTAATATGTAATATTTCAGAATAATATCGCGTAAGGAGTAGTGACGTTAATCGCGATGCATCTTCCAATTATTTACACACTCAAGTATGTTTAAAAAAATGCATAATTACGACTAGTTTAATGAAATAAATGCAAGTGTTTAACTTGATTCATTAATACAGCGCGTACAGTGAAAGTGAGGGTCTGTATGAAAATCGGAATAGTTCACAGCTTTTTATTGATTTTCACACATTCGTCATACGGACAGACGCGATTTATCTCATATACTTTCTAAGGGAAACATTATGAAATATAAAAGTTTTGTAACTATGCTGGAACATCGTACCTCTGTTAGCCATGTAATTTACAGTAATTTGCCGTTTGGTAGCAAGTCAGTTTCGGATGATAAATTCATCAGCGCATCAATCTATTACGAAATATTGATGTACGTAGCAAATACAATCTTGTCATAAAAATAGTATATATGAGCTGGAAAACCATTCGATAACAGCTAACGGTTAAATTATTTGACCAAAGCGATGACTCAGCTTGCCAATAACAAAGTTACTATAGAATGGAAAGAAATTTTTAAAGTCTCTGCGAATTCGCAAATCGACGAGGCATTCGAATCATTCACGATTATAGAAGGATTGAGTTGTTTGCAGCACCGGTACAGTCATGAATATTTCATGGTTCCCTACAGCCTTCAAATATGCTCCTACATTGATCTGTTGACGTTCTCGTTTTAATCACATAATAAGCATATAATTTCGCTCGGAGCAACTGGCATCATCGCTCAATGCGTTTCTGGGACAAAATGCTAACCCGAAGACGAAGTAATACCGACTCTCCGCGGAATGTTTGAGGAACCTACAGCTATTTAAATTGCGAATGAGCAGGAGTTGCGAAACGCAGAGAATACTTTTGTGGATTGCCAATTAGCACGTGATTAACTCTCCAACTTTTTCCAGTCTTGTACATGAAAGCATGATCGATTATTGAAAATTGCGTTCATTACTCGTTTAATTAAAACACAGAAAGCTTACTGCTATGAAAATAAAACTCGTTATTTTTTTGTTAATCAAGCTAACTTTCCCGTACGTGATCAAAACATAACGAATAACTCAACAGCCGCACACTTTTTTCCATCTTCCATAAAACGATCAACGATAAGCTGTCCCTTAGAATCGTCACTAATTAATTGCGCGTTTAATGTTTCACTTGAAATTGGCCGCGCGCGGCGATTAATCACGCACAGACCGCGCTTGAGCGATTGTATAACGCGCGGCGTTCTTTTTCACACGCATCTAATCGATTTCGCAACGTCTCATTTAAATCATTGCCATGGCATGCACCCGTCCTTAGGAACTCGCGCGTAGGCACTAAAAGCTTTCGAAAACGATCAGCTCGCACCTCTCGATAAAATACAGATATGGTCTATTCTGCAGTTAGTACATGTAACGACGATTTTCGGGGGAAATCGATCGGTGTAAATATTTGAGACTCGAAAAAACTTGTTATCGTCTCGCGCAGCAGGAGAGAGTTACGAGATAAAAAAAATAAGAGTCGAGCGAAGGTGTGACGCGAAGTCGCAAAAAATGCTTGGCTATGTATGGGCGTCCAACGAAATCTCCGGAATGTCAGTGGAAGGATCGAAAACATGTCCAGGCGTGCGAATCAGTGCTGAACGACGAGAACGATGTACGCAGCTTCACACTTCAGCGGCGATAAACACTTGGCCGATTGTGTGAATGTAAGGACATAGAACACGTATAGATGTTGCCGATTTCTCGGTTTTTCTTAACGTTGGCTTCTATCTTGTGGATACGATATTGTATCCTTTGAAGAAAATAGCGATTCGTATCGGATATCCATAGCGAGATTTTTCAGCTCTATAGGTACAAAGAAAATTTCATTGTTATCCATAGAAAGTCTTCTTCGGTCAAAAGAACTTCAGGAATTACATGTAAACAAGAAACAAAAGTCGTGAATTTGCTGTAACTACTCGTTCACTCATTAGTGGAGCACCTCGAAACGCGGAAAATTCACAAAAGTCCGTCCAGATTTATTTGCAACTCACAGGTCAAGCGTAGTGATTTACGAGAGAAAGTATTGAGTGTTGTATTTGCATTTGTTCAAACCAAACAAAAGACAAGTATTTTCGTGGGAAAAAGAATAAACCTCAAAAAGTTGGGCAAACTTATAATTAGCAAAGTTGTACAAAAAGTTTTCAAATTCCCCCCCCCCCCCCCAGCGATCTTCCACTCTCCGAGATATCACTCGACGTGCCTCGAGTACACACAAAGCTCTGGAAATACCTTCTCTTCTCTTATCTCCCGCCTCGACAGACGCGGAAGGCAGACATCATGGAATACCGCGCGACAGACGTGTACACGCGTACAGGAATCCACACCGGTCTCCGCACATCAGCAAGAAAGTCTCGGCAGTTCGAACCGAAAGGAAGAAGAGCTGGCATCGGCGATTTCTTAGTCGTCGGCCCGGATAACATCCACCACACGGCTGACCGGAGAGACCATGTCGCGGGGTCACGGGGACGAACGGACGCGCTCGCGAGGGAGAGAGAGAGAGAGAGGTTTCTAAATGGCCCTCGTTTGATTAGGAGAGGCTCCGAGTGGCTTGCACTCTCGCGTCAGAGCTACCGCGATGCTTTCTCGATTATGCTGCTGCTGTCGAGGGGTCGTTTTTTTCTTCGCTCGATGCTTTTCCTGGAGGAGAGCGATGAGTAAGTTTTAAGTGCGTGAGTTATGTTACGCCGGCCGACTGCGATACGCTCGGAGCTCAGGCATTGGCATTGTCCGATAAAGCGAGGAAAGTTTAATGGGCTCTCTTCTCTCTCTCTCTCTCTCTCTTTCTCCCGAGGAGTTAAAATTCGAGTTTTACTGTTATGCGGCTAATAACCCTCTTATCGAGCCTTGAGTACTCCTTTGTCTGTTTGCTTGCTTTTTCCCGCAGTCGCAACATCGATTCGAATGAAATTTGCAACGGCTAGGGAGATAAGCAGATTTTTTAGGAGCGTCGGATAATAAACAACATATCAATAATTTTAGTAAAATAAAATTACACATCGCATCGCAGTAACGTAGATCGAGAAAGCGTCTATACAAGCTTTCTCGGATTTTGAGAAGCCCAGAATTCGAAAAATGCACTCCAGCGGTATAGGTTTCTAGCAAACGGCGGAAAAACTGCAAGAAAATCTCGGCAGACTCGTGAGTGTCTCTCCAGCGCTCATCATCATTTCCATTCCTCCGCACATTAGGCTGCCGCTTTCACGAGGTGCTTCATCCCCGCCGCTTCTAATCGTCGAACTTTTCGAACGAGCGAGCCTGAGCGGAAGCAATCGCGGCCGACAATTCAAAAATTCGCCGAAACGAGTGCGCATAACTCATCGGAAGCCGCTCCGAGTCGGAATACAACAACACGCCGTATATTCCACAAGTCCGGGGAACTCCTTCGAGTGCAGCATACACTCTTGGTACATATACTTAACGAGGATCTGCGCATGCGCGCATCGCGGGTAATTGGGCCTTACGGGAGGAGCCGAGCATCATTAGAAATAGCGTTTTTCCCCCCTCTGGACACAGGGAGAAGCAAGCGCGCGCAGCTTGCGTTATTATAACACGTTTTCAGCGCTGCGATTCTTCTCTCTCTCTCTCTCAGCTTGCTCGCGCTCGTCGCCTCCAGGAGCGTTTGCAAGATGCCGCGCGATGCGGAAGAAATTGTCTCGGAGAGCAGCAACTGCGCTTATACCATTGCCGCCTTATTGTAGGCTCGTCGCCGCTGCGCTGTTGCTGCTCTGGCAAATATTACAAGTGTATGTGCATTTTCACTGGAGCGTCGTCGATTACGCGAAAATCTAGTATGGGATATTTGCGGTGAGTTTTCGAGTGCCACCGCGGTGCTGTTGGTGCAGTTCGAGTTCGAGAGACGCCGATTGCGCGGGCTGTTTTACCCTCGAGGAGGTATATTGTTATCGCTCGTGCGGCTCTTCTTTACTGATGGTCTTTCGTTCTTCCGAGGCGGTTGGATAATTACAGAGGCAACATGATAAACATTCGTTTTCTCCTGTTCCATAATCGACAACTTTTCAGAGGCTCTGGCGAGTTTGCATTGGTAAAAAAATGCATATGCACAGATTTCTCATTGCTCGGATCTGTCTTCGACGGCACCTTTAGCAAGCTCTACTTGAAAGACTTTCCGCTAAACTGGCATCTGCTCCGTTTAACGGTTATCTTATAACGCTGTATTATATCCGAGTAACTTTTTCTTCGTGTTATCAAGAATATTTTCTACAGAAACGTGAGGCGAACGATTTTTGTTCTAATCACAACGGTTACTCGCAGTCCACGACAAAGTACACGGCCCGAATGTTATACAATAGGCTTCGGGGAACAGTTAGCGCTGGCGCTTGTTACTTCATTTTCCTCTTTCTTCCACGTTTTGCCTGTTTATTGTACTAAACTATATAAGTAACGGTAAAATTATGGCTATCGGTAAAGAGGCAAATTTCTAAGTTGACCTGTTTCAAAGGTGTTTGTAATTGTAGAAATTTTAACTGTTGGAAGCTCGGTAATTGTTAAAATGATTATATTTATACACCGCGCGCATGAAAAGTGTCGTGCGTTAACGAGAAAGAAAACTGGGTTATGCATATATGAATGCAAAATATAACTGTTTTCTCTAAAATCGATAAATTGCTATGTTCTTGATCATATTGTAAACGTTCATTTGCGTTTTAAGGACGCGCTGCGATACCGATAAATCAAATACTCGTTGAATGAATGCTGAAAAGTGGGATGTTTCGATTATTTTATTTTGCGCAGCCTGATGGCGCTTAAGCTGTTTGGAGCAGCTAACGTCACGCTCCAATAACGATCATACGTTTGAACTCGGCTTAGCTTCTAATCCTTGTTGCATAAACTTATTCCGATTGGAGAAGGAGTCGTTTCATTTGCACAATCCATGCCGATCACCAGATGCTATACGTATAAAATGAATAATGGAATCGCGTATACTACTTTCAAAAACAAATCTCTTCATAACAAAGCTCACCGCGCATACTTAAATCGAACTATCAGCGAATGTAGTACATAGACCTTAGTTTCCGCGACGATCGTTCGTACGACATCCGCTAAATCGCGCACGAGCGCGCGGAATAACTCGTTCTCGAGAATGCAAAATGACATCGTCCGAGCGTCAACCTTTTTACTCTCTGCTACATCGACGATGCGAAGAAACACATGGCCGCCGAGATCCATCCTCGGTTCAGCAGGCAAAAACAGCGAGGAAAAAAGCCTCGTGCGCGTGCGGATAAAAACGAAAGTGGGGAACTCACGTAAAAGCATACGCGATTCGGCTTGATTTGCGGTTAAGGTTGCGACAGAGAAGAAAACGTTGATTGCGCGCGCGCGCGCGCGCTCGAGCCTTTTTCGGAGATCGAATTTCCGAATCTGCCGCTGTGCTAAGCGAGGCGAAATTTATCGGGCGTTTTTTCGGGGGATTTTTCACGAGTATGGCTCGAATTTTTGCACGTGTCTTGCGGTCGCTCAGGATTAAACGCTTTGATAAGGCCTTTCGGGACGATGTTATCGCGGGAGTTACGTTTCTCGCGGTGAACGATCCCAGATTCGGGAGGAGGACTGCTAATTTTTGAGGTTTATACGCGTCTCGGGATGACCGGCAAATTAGTTTTTGAGGGTGTTGAGTACCCTCGTATGCACTAAAATGTAATTTACTGCCAAGTTCAGGCACAACTCGGAATAACATAACGAGGGAATCGAGTTACTTCGAGCTAGAGTAATTTGAAATTTTATAGTGCGAATTCGTATGAACGTATTTCGTCACAGTCCCAGCCAGACTACCACACCATTTCCGCGACAAACAGAAGCAACGTCACGCACTCGAACAATAAATCCGTCTGTCAGCCAGCGCGGTAACGCGAATTCCATTCACATGAGTTCCATAAACCCTTGAATAGCAGCTGCAAAAAAGAGGCAAAGCTCAGCATTCGGAAGGATTTTTCGGTGCAGCGGCCGTGTCCCTCTCTCCAGCACAGCCCAGTACGCATCGGCGAGGCAATAAGAAGCCCAAGATGGGCAAAAGCTTCCTCGCGCTCTCCGCGCGTATATGGAATGCAGCGTCGAGTGTGGAACCGGAGTACAGCGACATCCGTAGGGATGACTGCACTCGCGGCTCGTCTTTTCTGCAACGCGTGCGCGTGCGCCAAGGTCGTCTTGGGCGTTAAATCCGACCTCGCTCTCGGCTCACGCTCACGCACACCGATAGAACATGTATATAGTATACACACGAAAAGCCGAGCGCAAAAAGGAAGATGAGCCGCGGCGGCTAGTGACGCGAGCCTTTTCTCCGCGACTGCGCTGTGGAGGTGCGCGTTTTTTATTATCGCCGAAGAGAGAGAGGTGGAGAAAAAGCGAAAAGCGCATTCCGAGAGCACAAAGCTGACGACGCCTCGGTGTAAGTCAGCGTGTGGATGGACGTGGGATTGTGGATGGATGGAAGGGCGAAGGGATCGAATGGATGCTGGGGGGCGAAGAGAGGTTTGCTATATAGGTCTCTTGGGTGCGGATAGGCTGTGTAGGTATATATCAGTTCTGACACTGCGGTTATTCGAACTTGATAATTAAGCTTTTCTAAAGTACCGTTATTAAACCCGATGAGTCAATATTTATCGTTTCCGACCAGATGTCAGTAACGAGGCGTGCTGTGAGAATTAATTTGACCATATATTATTACCCAGAAACAATAAGGATGTATAACTTTATCCTTGGTCATATTGTGACTTTTTTTATAGCAGTTCGGATTTTTACAATTACCATGATTTTTGCAGTAATTTTCAGACTTTTTTGTGTATAGCATCATATAGATATAATAATTTATTAATATAATTGAACAATGAGTTTATATATCTCGAGAGTCTCGTGTTATTTCGAAACGTTCTGAATCAACGACTGAAAAACCGAAAAAGTGATGTTGAAGCTTTAAAAATAAAAATTTGAGGCATTTTTATTGAAAACCGTCTCAAGTCCATCAGTCCAATGTAAAATCCATTATGTAAAACCGTAGTTTTGGACTGGCCTTTCTCCTGCCTTTAAAAGCTCCCCAAGTCTCTGATCAGCGAAGATAGGTGGCGCATGGACACTTTTCTATTTCCCTTGTGATTATCTACGAGCGCAATGCGAACTAACTCCTCTTTGTTGGGCCTGCTTAATTCGGATACTCGTGCTATAACTGATCCTGTTGTTTTTATTATTTCTATTTAATATTTAACTTAAGATGCTCGATTGAATTGTGTACTTTCAACGCTGCAAAAATATCTCAGCTTTTTATTACAGCGCTGCGTTGCATTTTGCTCGGTTCATTCACGTGTGCTTTGACGCATTTCTTATAAATAGTTGCGTGCTTGCGTCGCTCTTGTGAGCTCAGAATTTCTTTTCGAAGCGAGAGTTTGTTTTACCGCGTTCGTCTTCCTTCTACGTACACTCCGTTTACTCCAGTTTTTGTAAATGGAGTGCACGAACCACTGCCGTTATCAGTCGTGTTGTGATAAACGATGAACGCGTGTGTACCTACACCCGTATACCACACACGATTCTCTTATTTTTTGCCGACTTCGTTGTTTGGTATAATAATATTTTTTCACGCTCAAATTAAAATAATGCATAGCCTTTCAATATATTGTGCATAACGTACGAGATATTATGTATAGCGTTCTACTTAAAGTCTTGATTTGATTTTGGGTTTCATACATAAAGCCTTTGCTCAACCACGCGACCCACGTATACAGGTCCAAATAAAACCGCGCACGAAGCTCTTCTCAAACGAGAAGTCCCAGCTCCAGCAGCTACATCAGTGATAATGGGCCCAGCGTCAAAGTGGGCCCCCCTACCCGGGCGATCGGTCAGGCCGCGGAGGTAGCGGCGGCGGCGGCGCTCTGCACCTGTGCAGCCGCTGAGGTGTTGCGCCTTTTCACCTGGCGCGGTAGTTCGGTCCGCAATCGCGACCGGGACGGTTGTGTACGCGCGAGCGCCGCCTCGTATATACCTTTCTCCTCGCAGCGGCCCAAGGCAGAGAGTCTCTTTCAATTTGTTTTCTTTCCTCTGTTCTGCTCTTCTGGAGAACGCGATGGTGATCGACGCCGGAGGAGACAGGAAGGTGTCCGAGCAGTGTAGACTAGCGATCGATCATCGCGCGCCTCGTCGCGAATAGTGCGGAGACATAGAGACACGCCGTTTTCTATTTCCGCTCAGCGGAAGAAAGCGAAAATCCGAGGCGAATTTTTCGGCGCCCGCCCGGTGTACGGACGTTTATTCGTTGCTACATTATACATATACTCTGAAGTGTGTGCGTGAACGACGGAGGCTGCTCTCACTGGAAAAATTCGAGGGCAGTCCTTTGGCGGCTGCAATTTGCCCGCGAAAAAGAAAGAGAGGAAGAATAGCCGGCGCGAATGTCGATATAAGTCGGGGACAAGAGGCGGAGGAGAGCGCAAGAGAGAGAAAGAAGAGCGAGGAAGAAGGAGGCGAAAGTGCGCCGGAAAAGGAGTGCAGGAGGACGATTTATTGAAGACCAGCCGCCGCCACTTCAGCCGAGATGGATACCGTTCTCGAGAAGATGGGCAAGATTAATTTGGTAACCTCAGAGTTTACGCTTTTCATGCTTTTTCGGGAGCTATCCGCGGGGTATATTGGAAGATTTTATTTATAAGCGAGAGCTTTTTGAGCTTGTTCCATAAGCCTCGTTCTAGTTTGTGCATTTGTACTCCTCTTGAAAGTTTCATCGAGGACGTTGATCGCTTAGTACTTTTCGTATAGTGTATGGCATGCAAAAGAAACTGCATCGACTTTTATATAAAATCGGGATACATGGAAAAATAATTTACGCTCTTTTTTTACGTTGACAAATGTCAGCCTGCATCCGTAATGCTATTTTCCGCAGTTATCATTATGGTTAATTTTTCGTACGCATACATTCCACAGGCCACAAATCATAATAGAGATAACGCATTACGCGCATATTTTTACTGATAAACGTGATTTAAAACAGTACTTTTATCTTTTAGATTTCGACCGAGATAGCCTTATCTCACGTATATTTGCACTATAATTAAATCACGCACCTTTTACAGGGTTTAAAAGATCTTGAAATATTTTAATTAAAAATGTTACCACTACGTCCAAAAATTTTCATATACTGATGTTCGGTTTCAAATTTGGTTAAATTTACGCACCGCTAATAACTTATTTGAGCGTATCATGTACACAACTCAAAGTGAGTTCCAGTTACGACAGGTCGTCCGAAGACTTCCGATACACGCACGATTTTCGCTCGTTCTCATGTACTCCGCGACAATAAGAAGAAGAAAGTGAAAAGGCTCAAAAGACTTAACGACAGTATAGAGACAGTGAGAGAAAGAAAAAGGAAAGAGACACCCTAACAAGAACGGCCCAATTTTAAAGTGTATATACATGCGCGCGCGCGCGCGTATAAAACAACCAGCCGCGCTTGGCGAACGACAAGCGACAGATTTATACATTCGGTCGCCACCGGACACGACGATCGATTATAAAGCCGGACCGACTCTTCACTGTATACGCCTTATCACAACTGCCTCATCTCTTCCTAGCTCTTTTCCTACATCCTCCCCCCTCTCTCTCTCTCTCTCTCTCTCTCTCTCTCTCTCTCTCCTAAGCGCGCGCGATCGACTGCGAGACACAGCGGCTGCGACGGCGATATTAGTCTATTTGTAGAAACGTGAATATCTTAAAAGCACGAGAGTTGTATTACCTACTCGCGCGAGTAGCTCTCGGTCGCGCGCGTATATAGTGCGTGAGCGCGCGCGGGTATGTCTTTCGCCGCGCGTGCCACTTTCAAGCGCACCGGTCAACTTTTCGTTTTGTTTCATTTTTTTTCGCGCTCACGCATACACTACCTGACAAAAGTATCTCTCGCGTGCCGGCTTGATCTCTCGAAGATCGATCTGTGGCGAGGAATAGAGTATGCGGGTTTACACGTTTTTTGAAAAGTTTAAATAATGGTTTTGATGAATCGTATTATTTATTAGTTATAATAGACTAGGATGAATCGACTGTATACAAAATTACGTCGTATCTTGAATAGAGTAAGGAAAAATGTATATGTAAATTCTCGTCGCTTTCACATTTCCATAGTACTTCACTCTGCGGCAGTTTTTTGCTTTTGACTCGATCGTAGACACATATAATACGCTCGTGCATGTGTGCAAGTTAGCGGATTATATAGTGATATGCTGCAGATGGTAATGCGTATAAACACGTGCAGTCTCTTGGTATAATTGCATGCTTGAAAGGTTCCTATAAGCATTTACAACTGCTTTATTGGGTTAACGCACAAGACCGCGAGGCTCTTTTATATGTAGGCTGCAATGTTTGCCGCTCGGATGTCGATTGCGCTAGTATAATTTACTCGTTCCCCATATATAGTAAATTAGTTGATTGCGCCGAAATCTTTGAAATTCGCGATGCACGGTACGTAAGTGTTACACCGTTTATTCGAGTGTAAATTATCATGCAAGAGGTTGTTTTATTTGGAATTTAGACGCACGAAAACATACTCTTTTTTTATGGTGTTTGGAAACTTTGATCTTTTGAAAAAATATCACGAAGTTACATGTATACCGAACAAAATCCATTACAATTTATACGTTGTCACAGACGCACACGTCTGCAACGCGAGTTGCGAGACGAGTCAGCGATAAGAGTCCGCAGAGCCGTACTACGATGCATAGCATGCGCTTATAGACGTTAGCTCAGTGGTTAGAGCTCCCACTTGTTAATCTCGGGATCCGCGGTTCAAGCCCGCGTCTACTCTTTTTCGCTTTCCGACTCGTCTCCTCTCCGTCCGTTACAACGTTTATAATAACTCTCCATCCAAGCGATTTCCCACCGGCGGCTATATGCTTAGCAAGATGTACTCAACTTTTCGCATCATTATATAAATACATTCGTTTAAACTTCGCGCTAGAGCTATAACCCTTAAATCAAAGCCCCGTATACAGCACGGACAATCTCACCGAGTGAAATCACGAAATCATCGTGAAAACGCACACGGTCGTCATAAATTTCGAATCAATAAAAAGTCCCATTTTAATCGGCGTGCTACATACGTACATGTGCAATAAATAACCGTAGTCCCCGTTGCCCCCTACCATCGACACCTTTTTATCCGTTCTTGTACGCATAATGAAAATAGCGCGTATACGAGAGGAAAGCGCGTAAATGACATTTAAAGTACGCTTGTCCGGCCATAAGTACACGCGGCTATACATCTGATATATTGTTTTCTCGCGCTACACGAGCGGCGCGTATAGAGATCGACATGGTCGATTTATTAATAATTTATACGGTACACAGGCGTTACAGTCAAAGCAGAGCGAAATAGAATACGAAAGTACGCGTATTTTGCGTATACTGCGCACACCGATGCCTGAGAGCTTTTCGCGGAAAACGCGAGCGGGAGACAGGTGCGCTTGCGGGGCCGTGCGTGTGTTATATGTGTTTGTTTTACTTTTACGGCGAGTACAGCGAGGAGCGCGCTATACGCTTCCTGATTGCTTTTATATAAATGCGCGGCTTTAATTAATCACGGGGAGAGCTGTGAGCAGTGCGCTCAGGCAGATAAGCGCTCTTTTACGATTGGCAAACGAGTTTTCCTGAGTGCACGCGCGCGCGAGCTAGGAGAAATTGAAATTTAGAACCTTTTTCCCGCGCGGCTTCCGTACTGAAATTGTCTCGTCAGGAATAATTACGTTCCCTGCGGAGTAATTCGATAAGTGAAATCATATGCGCGCGTTTTTCGTTGTTGGAAATATGTGGGGCGCGTTTGAAGTCGCTGTTGATCGGTATAATTATAAGGCCGATCCAAAACTGCTTTATTTTGATGTATTAATATCTGCGATAGTTTTTCATGAAAATATTTAGTTACACAAAAATACACTCCTATTGCCTAAACCGAGCAACCAATAAGTGGAGAACAAATATACCTATACATATTGTCAAATGGTGATAAAATTATCGAGAAAGTTCTCGCGTGTGGCAACGGGTAAAATTTGTAATAGAACACAAACTCTCTTCGAGTCTGATCGGCAGTTTTTCTCGCTATAGCAGATCGTGCGCTTGATCCAACAGTGCAGATCGCAGCCTCGGGACAGCAAACGGAATCCCGAGCCAAGGCCGTCTCAGTTCCCTCGTAGCGCATATAATCCGCGGAAGATCGCGCGGCTGCATCATCTCTCTCTCTTTCTCTCTCTCTCTCTCTCTCTCTCTCTCTCTCTCTCTCTCGCGGGTAATGTTTACCCCCGGTGGCATTTTTTTTATCCGAACAGCCGGCACGCGATTACCTCGTTGTTACGAAGTCAATAGACTCGCTCATCGAGTTCTCCGCGGCTTATGCACGCGCGCCTATCCGGTTGAGTTCTCTCGTTCTGTCTGTCTCTCTCTCTCTCTCTCTCTCTCTTACTCTCTCACTCTCTCTCTCTCCCTCTCTCTCTCTCTCTCTCTCTCTCTCTTGTAGGTGTCTGCGCGTGTACTTGTAGTAGCTATGTACGTAGGTATACTGGTCGCGACGACCACCCCGTGTGCCTCGTTAAAAACCGGAGTAACGCCGTCTTTTTGTGTGCTTGCCGGTCGCTGCTGCTGCTGTTGCCTTCCTGTCACGCCGTTGAGGACATTTTTGAGGAACCGATTAGATTAAAATAGATCGAACGTTCCATAGTCGTCTGGGTTCTCGGCTTTTTCTGGTTGTTCTCGATGGGAGTCTACTCGATTTCCGGAGAACTTATCGCGATGAGTCAATGCAAAAATTGATTTGTATTTAAGTATAACCACCGTGCGATGTTCCTTTGAGATAATTTTATTCTAGAATAATTGCTTTATCGATTGACAAATAGAAGGAGAGTAACGGAGTGGGCACTTTGCATCACGCTGTGGAGCCGAACGTGTGCCATTAACATTAATGATCTAACCTCATTATTTTAATCGACTCTTCAAATAATTCATTGATTTAATTAGAAATTTAAAATATATTCCCATTTCAATATAGGGGTTATCGATCTGTAAATATTCAATAGCTAATAGGCGAGTGAAAAATAGAGTACGTGAAATACCGAATCGTGATACTTCACATATCATTAACAAATAAATTTACCGATGAATTATGTTTAATTGCATTGGATAATATTTTCACTAATATATGATTTTAAAATTATATACTGATTATTTTCTTTTCTGTTACAGGTAAGTCAACGACGTAGATAAGAGACTATTATATACATTGTTCTCGCAATGGCGAGTAAGTATACAAAAATCACAATAAAACGACGTAGTTTTCAATGTAAAACACCAACGCAAAATAGAAACGATATTTCTCCAAGCTCATCCCGCTGTTAACATTCAACTCGCCCGAAGCAGAGCGAGGCTTGCACATCTCTATTTGTCTCGCTCCTTTAATACATTATTATCCAAGTTAGGCGGCGTGGCGGTAAATTTGCAGCCCGCCGATTCGAAATTGCTAATGCGCGTTTGCGGAGCCGCCGAGCGCGCGCAGATGCGAGACGCAGGTGCGCGCATAGGCAGAAGGCGTCTGCTGCGCAGCAGTTGCTAAGGAGAATCGCGCAGCTTGCGTCGTTATATTCTTCTACGAAAAATCCAGGCTGTTGATTTATCGTTCGTAATGATACTACACGCGAAGATGAGGCTCGATTTCTTCTCCCATGCGAAGTTCCAGGCGCTCCCTTGTATTCGCGCCGGTGTACACAATAGTTTATGCAGTGCGAACGCGAACTTTTTTTAGGAGCCGCGGCTCGAGATTATAAATAGAATCAATCATAATTATCGGAGTGACGACAGCAGTGGGATGAAGAAACGGTCCATGGTCTATAACAAAAGAGCATTGAATTGAAAATCTGCGCTGGCAAATGAAATCTCTGGCGAGAAGGTTCTCACAGATAAATGTATCAATGCGGAATTTTCAAAGAAAATGAAATAGTTCACTTACCAGGATCTTTGAAGCGGTCGGTTAAAGTGCTCTCGAGCCTTTTAAAGACTGTCCTGGAGCTAAAAAATTATTATCTAAAAATGTGGAGGTTGCGCGGACTGCAACACTTGTTAATAATGCCTTACCTTTCGAATGCACACGCGGAGTTTCGACTGCCGAATCGAGCTTGAGTTGTGACTTTCTGTAAAACGACAAAAATGAGCGGCTCTGATATTACAGAGCAGAAACATGAACGCTGGCTGTATATATCGATACAAAGACTACATTTTTCAGAGTTATTATAAAAGGGGGCTGCATAAATTAAACCGATTTCTATACCGGCTCGATTCAGTGGCAGATAAATCGGTACGAGATCGACGTTTGATTAATCTACTTGAAATAATTATCGAGGACTTTCGTCGGGAAATTTATGACAGCGCTTTCATGCTCAAAATCTGATCTAATACGTGGATAAAAATTACATGATAGAGGATTTTTATACTACATAAAGGAGAATTTCTATTTTATTTGCACTACAGTATGCCAGTTGAACGACATCTGATGTAGACTGCAAAGTCAAGTTGAATTTAAAGCTTCAGTGAATCAAAACTTTCATTTTCTCCGTTTATTAAATTGCGCAGATATTTTTCTCTATCGGATTGCAAATATGTATCGTCTCTTTCTTTTACAGTAAATGCGACAAAATGTCAGTTTAGATTTCTACTAGTATCATTAATATCACTTTTTCAATAATCTAGATTACTATATTTTATAAAACTATTATTACGAATTACCGGTCAATGTTTTTCTCCGCATTGAATTAGATAGATCCAGTTCAACTCAAAAGAAATATCACCTGCTAATTGCACACCCTATTATAGAGATAAAAATTTCGCGTTGAATAAAAATCAGCCGGCGCATAATGCAAACTAAAACGAAAAAGAAGAAGGAAACAGAATGTGGCGCGCCTTTTGATATGAAGGCGCGACCACGCGCGGATCTAATGCAGGCACGACTTTATGCATTGGCTGGTTTTATTAGGCTGCAAATTACGAATATTTGCGACCTTTTTTTCTTATACGAGAGCTTAGCTCTACGTCGCTATTAAAATGTGAGTCGTCGAACGCTTGTGTGTTAACGAGTATGTCGCCTGCATAAAGCCGCAGACATCTAATTTCATAATTGGATATGATGAGTGTAATGAAATCGAGTTTTTCGAGAAGCGTATTTTTTTTTATTCAAAAGTTAAATCTACGAAATCGCGTTTTTACGAGCCACCGTAAAACTAGATCGCACTGTTTTCAATCGGGAGCTTTAATTAAACACACGCGACAGTCCAGTGAAAACTTAAACTATTACAGCGAAATCAAAAGTAATGATTATCAACTTATATGTTTAACTTTCTTTTGTAAATTAACCTAGTTTCACGATCTTCTCGAAAAATCCTCTAAAGAAACCCGCGTACAGCGACTTCTCAAATTTTCGACATTCGCGTAATAACAGGCTTATCAAAACCCATATTCACAATAGAACCATGCACGAAACAAGTGAAAACCGCACGCGCGCGCAAGTTCCATTCATCGAAAACTCCAGCAATTCCGAATGGAACAATCCTCTCCTAATGTCTCCACATTAGAATTCATGAAGCAACGCCGCCGATAATACGATCGCGCAGGCTAATAACATCTCTCTCTCTCTCTCTCTCTCTCTCTCTCTCTCTCTCACTGCATCGATGGCATTTTTCCCATAAACGCGCAACATCGCGAATCGACGCGCGTATCCGCAAGAAATGAAAACGATAATGGAGAAATTGTCGAGCTCTCGCTCTTTGCGAAAGCGCGCGGCTGTACAGTACATAAGTACACTGAAAACGAAATCGCCGGAACGCGTACGCACGCATCAGGAGGAAAAATTCACGAAGCGCAAAGAAAAATTCGCGCGTCGTTAAGCGGCGCAGCTCTCGTGTGTATGTGCTCGCGAATTGCGCAACAAAATCGCCGGGTCGTTAAACCGATTCCAGCGCGCAGAAGGAAATCTTCGTAATACGCGCTAGCGGGGCCCCCATTGTTTTGCATGTCGAGAGCAGCCGATTATATATTCCCCGCTGCGTGATAGCCGAAGAGAACGAACGGGTATTATAATGAAGTCGAGGCGGCTGCTGCTGTTACTGCTGCAGATGAAGAATAAATCGCGAGAGGTTTTAGCTAATTCACGAGACTATGTATTTATATATACTTTTTGATACGCGAACGTTTTAGCGAACTGTTTATGATGTGGGATTTAGATTGGGTGAATTGCTCGATGCGGTTGTTGAGGCATTCGACGTAGGCATAACGAATGGCGTGTTGATGGCACTCGCAGATTATCCCGGCCAATTTCATTCAGTTTAGTCGTAATTATTCGATGAGAGGATTTTAGTAATTCAGAAAGAGCTACTTGCGTACGCATAATCGTTACTTCTTTTCAATCGAGTCGCGGTTGCTTCACCCACATACGCTCATTATTACCAGCAGGCCATAAATAATATTTCCTCACAGATTCCTCGATCTAGCTCCAAAGGCCCGTATTCGCACTCCCGATTTATCTGCGCGCATACTTAAAAGTGGCATCGTTATCTCGTCATTCGCGTTCGATTTAATTAATTTCCCCCGCTGCGGTGGAAAAATGTGCGCGGCCTTTCTCATTGAGTCCTCTCTCAGTTCTCTCGCGGTATTTCAGATTAGGATCTATCTTGCCGAAAGTGCATGCATTGCATTCGCGGCTTCTCGTAAGGCCCAGAAACGAAAAAGTTCGCGTCTCATTAGTCGCCGAGCAAACAATCAACCGCTGCGGCGTCTTTCGCAACTCGGCAATACATATCGGGAGAAGCGATTCGCGGCGGCGGCAGATACTTATTATATTATACGCTCACTCGTTAAAAGCATCTTCCTAGAAAAGCGAACTCGAGCGAAGGATATCTAGTTCTATTTTCTCTTGCTTCGCGGCATTATTACATTTTAATTGAAACGGACCACCTACCGGCTTGCCATTACGCGCGTAGCCCACTGCGCGAGGCTGAAACGCTTTTATCGTTAATTCTTTAGCCCCGCGGGCCGCGGCGGGCTCGCTTTCTTGTATGCTTTGTTTTATCGACTTCTTATCGGGAGAGATCAAATTGGAACGCTGTTGCGATTGGACAGTCGGATGAGAATTAAATCGCGTGCGAGTTATTAATTGATAATAGAATGCAAGGTAATTGCTGTAAACTATATCTGGATTTGTGTTTTATAGCGTAGAATAGTTTGTCCATGAAACGTATCCAACGTGATTGCTGAGGTAAATGCGGAAAAATGTTTTCATGCGATTAATTCAATTTATTGATGTAAAAAAGGGTTTCGAAACTAATCTCAATTCGAATCCAAACTTGAGGAAAAAATCTATAAAAATTGAATCCCGGAAATAATCTTGAATCCGGGTATATAAAAAATTGGTTAATTTTATAATGCGATCCATAATAGTTATTTAAATTGAATTCTCAAAAAACTTTGCCTTCTCCCGTATATATGATCATTCGAATGTTTTCAGAGTCTATATACCGTCAACACGCGTAGAAATCCAAAACTCCTCTACGACTGCCTTGAAAATTACTCGACCAAGCATCTATTATTTCGGTTACATAACGCGCGCACTGCAGGTGCATTCAGTAGAACGAGACAGGTACGGTGCGCCTGCTGGCTTATGAGGTCATAATATCACCCATGCGCGGGCTCATTATAGCCTCAACTTTATTACGTTCTTTTTCTCCTCCATTTCGTTTTCGGATTCGCTGCTCGTTCCTTCTGCTAACAATGCGAAACGCCAAAGGTCGCCTTACGCAGACAATCAATATTCCCTTCAGGTATATGAAAGTCATCGAAATCTAATACCCTCAGGTGCATCATAACCCGAAAGTCTCAACCAAATAACGAGCTCTTGCGCAATCCCTTGACTCTCTCTCTCTCTCTCTCTCTTTCCAGGCTGCAGTTTTCCCATACGCAAATTAATCCCCCGACAATCGCGCGTTGCGACCGTACCCGCAGTCATCAATCTTCAAATTACCTCAGCCGTTTCTCCTCTCACGATAATACACACACGGGCATAAGTACACGCATCAGCCTAATTCGTCGAGATACACACAGCGTCGCGCTACGCGGAGCGAATCGAAGCACGTCTACCTGCGAAGTCTCTCGTATCCTCTTCTTCGCGCTGCAGCTTTTTGACGCACGGGTAGCTGTTGCTCTTCATCTTGGCTCTGTGCATACAGCCGCGTGAGACAGCAGCCCCGCGGGACGCGAGCATAATAGCGTCGCGACATTCAGAAGAGTCTTCATTGTTTCGTGATGCAGGTGCCGGTTCTGGACCCTTTCGCGCAACAATACCCGAGCCTGCAGCCGCGCGGGAGATTAAAAAGAAGACGGGAAAAGGAGGAAAAATGCACGTGCGTGAAGCAGCGCCCTGGCGCCTTTCTAAATAAAACTCCGGGAGGGAGATGAGACCCTATAGCGCGGTGAAAGGTGTGCGGCTTTGATAAGGGTTGACTCGGCAGGCTGAGCTTACCTTTTTTTCTAGAAAAGTTTCCAACGGGATTTTGTAAGGATGGACAATCTATAGTCGAGCGTAGTTGTTCAGCAGTGAAAACATTATAGTACTTCGCTTATGATCGCGTTTCTGAGATATCTGATGCGTCATGCATTACATCCATTGTAAATAAAAGTGTCAAGTTCGTGCTGTGATATTTTATTTTATTGGTTTGCCCTTGAGAGAAATCACACGTTCCGCTGATACGCAATGAAATTCTTCATTATTTCTGTGCTGTGATTTCCTAGATTGCCACTGCTGTCAAGGTACTAGTAATTAAAATGCTGCTCGTCATCGCGGAGTCTAGATGGTCTAGTTTTCGCGAGTGTCTACCTGCACGTATCAGCGTTGCGTAACCCATACAGCAATATAGATGCAATAAAAAAATTATATTCTTTTTTATTTGGTAATTAATGCAGTGTCTAAGTATACAGATGTCTGCGATCGTAAGCATCCCATCAAAAAGTAAAAGTGTGTGGTTACTATTTTATGGATTGGCCGCTATAATGCAATAACGAAAGTTCTTACCTGCAAAAATAATGGCACTAACGGCAATGCAATTGTAAGCTACAGTATGGATATAGATTAAAATACGTTTAAGACCAATAAATCAAACCGCGAAAAATAGCTCTCGTACAAACAATTTTGTTAACATTCGCGAAACGAAAAATCGCGATTACACAATTCCAGCTTCCCAATTCGCGAACTCCGTTTTACGCATTGGTCCGGGGAAACGAGCGTTGAAAACAACAATTTTCGTGCTCGTAAACCTCGTTCCCCACAAACGAGACCTCGATCGCCTCAGAGCTACTGCGAATTCACGAAAATCCAACTCTCGAGAAAGATGCGGTTCAATTTTTAATTCGCCGCCGCAGTGCAGTGCGGCGAACGTTCGCGTGTACACGCGCGCATATAACCCAAGAGAGCCAGCTCTCACCGGAGATATTCGAAAAGTGAAACTACGCCAGCGCCCTTTCCAATACCGACGTGTATATACATATATGAAATGTGCACCAGACTCGCGTTACGTGAACAACCGCGGGAATGTACGTGGGCGAGAAGGAGGAAGATGTTACACGTGCATCGAGAGCGAAAAAAGAGAGCGAGAGGGGGAAAGGTTCGATTCCTCGTTTCTCTGATGCTGTCCCTTTCAGACGTGAGCTCGTAGAATGCGTTGATGGAAAATTGTTATCTGATGTGTTATGTATACGAGGTTCAGGTATGGATGAGAGGGTAGGTGAGTAAGAGTACGGTGTGGAGGTGTGACGGTCTTTATTTTTTCTATTTTTACGCAGGTTTAATTGTCAAGGATCTGTGTACTGTGGATATATACGTGTTCTCGTAAGCGTGTTGACTCGCATGCGTCATTGTCTTTAATTGATAATAGTGACTTACTGCATGGGTGAGATGGGACTCGACTTTTATGTGGGGTACGGAACATGGACTTTTTACGGGCACTCGTTGTCGATTCATTAATACTGTCTCTGACAAGCATGTATTTTTAGACTTTGATTGTATCATGTAAGCATACGTTCTTGTTTCTCATTATAAAATATGTAGTGATTTAGCGTATAGTTTACTATATATAACTACAATAACATCAAGACCTTAATTAGTGATCACGAAACAACTACTATCAATTTCGAAGAAAGTCTTGTACTACTTTACTTCCTCTTCTTTATATCACGTTTCATGTAATTTCTTAATTTCTGCGGGTACGGGTTTTTCTGATTTTCACATGTTTTCTTCACACTTTCTTATTATATGTAATACCGGTAGATTATCACGCTATAGTGAGTTATTAAAACTGGCTTCCATCTTTGTTATCCAATACTAATGAGTTGCCTTGCGTCATAATAGCATGTGAATCGACTTACGAAAAATCAAGAATAATGCATACAAGCTATAATCGAAGACATGGGGATTCTGTTAGGAAAAACAGAAAAAGTTATCGAAAAACTGTGTTCCACTTGCTGGATAAAAATACATTTTTCAGGTGAGCCTGTGATTTTAAATTGCAAAGATTGCTACATAAGTCAACGTTTTACTCGATTATTTTACGCACCCTTTGCAATTCACACAAAGATCGATCGCGGCCGAGAGTCGCTCGAGCAGAAGAAGTCATCGATCGAGTAGACGGATAGTAGAGCAAAGCCGAGTTCGCCGGCAGGACGATATGCTTCGCGAGGCATGAAGCAATTCTCGAGTTTGTGCAGGCATGGATCGGTCGGGAAGAATCGTCGCCCGAGGAGTTTGTCGATCAATCTCGCCACCAAGCGTCGATAAGCTCCTTCCACCGACTGCATCGTTCCCTTTTTCTGCTTCGTTCTTCGTTGAAATTAATTGTTTAATGAGTTTAAAGGCTCGTGTTGGTATCTTGGGCATCCATTGATCACCGCTTCTTTCGCCGCATTTTTTCCAAATTGATTACTGTAGTTTCGTGGCTTTTTCTCGGTGAGAACATTTGTCTTGATTAAGCAAAATAAATAAACTTGGTACTTAGCTGAGCCATTCATTTGGATTTTTTTAACTTTCGTTACCCATATTCTAAATATAGAAACGTTGCGACTGTTAACGAGAATATTTCCATATTGATTCTATATTTTAAAACGGAATGATGGCCAATTCAAATACTAAACCAACAGTATTGAATGCATTCTGGATCTCTAAATTTTCATCCGTCTGCTTCCTCTTATTCGGACTGATCTTCACCATGAAATTAATTACCGGCTATTGAGCCACTCCTCTTTCAAGTCCGAAGAAAGAAAGAGGAAGAAATGCCTTGACGTTCGCGACGAAAGGATCTATCAGGTCACTTCAGCGCTGGAGCCTCGATATATCCGTACCAAGTGGCCTAGGGAGGCATTAGAGAGGCTGACGACCGTCAATCTGCTGCCAAAGCCAGAGAGAAATACCGATAACGAGTATCACGGAGAATGACTAGCGGAATTCGGGACATTTTTCTCGCGCTTCTCGCATTGAATCTTTACCGGTACGAACACACACGCGTTTGCTCGTCATTATTGCAGTATTATTATGCATCCTTGCTGCAATATTTCAGACGTCAGTTTTGTATTTTTGTCTCACCTACTTGATCGCATCTATAGCCTGATTTTTTACCCGTTGTTGAAGAAAGACTATATTTCATGTACATGTAGGTTGAAAAAAGTCGTTAGAAAATAATTTCTTGTGGTCATGGGTATAACTTATTGGCATGACTTTTTATATTAGTGCGAATTACCAGTGACATTAGTACAATGTACATTGTATCATTATTATTATTTTTCGGTTTGTTCAAACGTGCACTGATAAAAGTATAAAGAACCAGTAATCATAAATCATCAACCATCTCCGTTCCATATGTTTAGTTAATATTAAGCAAACAAAACTGATGCACGACTTCTGGTGCCATAAAATCCCGGGATGATCAATCATGTTAACGCTTTATTATAGATACATTCTCAATCTGAATTCTCTTACAAATAGGTGCATACATTATTTATAAGAACCTTACGCAGCAGCTCAGCCCGTAATCGGCATTTTTACGTCGGCGCATTAACATGCAGCGTACGAATTCGTATATTGATAAAAAAGAGCCGTTAGTCTGAAACTAACTACTTTCATCTCGTGCCGGCATATACGGGTTTGCGTGAGCGCGCCAAAGGTTGTAATCATTCAGTAATTAGAAACTAATCCAACTTGATGATTTTTCATGTATCGGCGTGACTATTGATCCAGTGTACCACTTTTATTGTGGATCGTGTACAACACTAGAATTTTTTTCTCTCTTCAAATGAATTTCGTTCCCCAGGCACATTTAGCCGCCACAGTGCGCAACTTGCGCCAGTGTATTAATGAGTTATGTATCGGGCCGTGAATCGGTAGCTCGTAGTCCCGGCTGGCATGTCTGGTATCGACAGACTCGACCGCATTGTATAAGCCAGCAGGAGATGAGAATTTTTGCTGTGATGAAACCTCGTGTGTCGTTGTTCACTGCACGCACCTGATGAATGCATCTGAATAGTTGGTACCGCACACGGTTCACGACTGCCAAGTTCGTAAATAGTGTACTGCTTTGATTTATCGATCGCCCGTGCGCGCATGTCGAGATTGGAAAACTCATACGAGAAAACTCAACGGTAGGCTGGAGTGAAATTTATCCCGTTACAAGTGTATAAATTTCAGGTGTGGAATGTCGTGCACGTGCATCTGTTTAATTACACAGTGATGTTTTGATGATTTTTGCGACGAAGGTCAGATTTTATGAATTATTGTTGAAAAATTCTTTCTTTGTAAATCAGCAAAACCGATCTCACTAAACCATAATGATACAACTGGCCAGTCAAGAAGTTAAAACTGCGATACATCGTACCTTAAATTTATAGCCAAAAAGAACGAAAGACGAAAAATTGCTTGTAATCAACGTTTAATCATGTATGTACACTTTATCGTAAGCTACGGCGCGATGACGCACGCAAACGTTCAAAAGCACGATTTTTTAGTGAGCTCTTTTTCGTCTCCAGAGTGTTTGGTTAAAAAAAGGATTAACACAACACCATTATTCGGGAGAAAATAAAACTTGATGAAAAGTTTCGTTCGATAACCAATATATACCTAAACCAACTTTCCATTATGCTACCTTTCAATATTATCCTTAAAGAAGCCATTAGAAATGAACACGAGTCTCGTCCCGTCGATATGTGTATCAAATCTCTATTTTCACACTCTCGACATCGGACAGTATTCTACAGCAGTGTCGAGCGTGCGACTAACCGGTTTCATGCCCGAAGCAACGTCCCACTCATCGCTGGGCTCGAATCATTCGTGCGCAAGCGTTTCTTACCTTCGACTTTATGCCGGGAAGAAGAAGTAATTACGAGCTCGAACAAAAAAGCGAGCAGCCTATCACCGGGAATACGTACATCGGTGGCTTACTTTCAAGAACAACCGGTGGGTGGACGTGAGAAACCGAAGGGGGCAAAGATGCGCGCGGATGCATCAGGTATGCAAAGCAACCGATTTGTATTCGCCGACCGGGCCTAGGACGTATGGAGGTTATAGGGTCAGCGGCGGCGGTGTGGCGGGCATCGCTCAAACATGCCTGATAAATTTATGCCTCAGCTTGGACCAAAGCTGCTTATAATGCTGTCTCTCCTCGTGGGGTATTATATCATTGTGGACACGGTTGAATGCCTGCATCTGCTACTAACTGCGATCGGTGTCCTTTTAAATTCGGCTGATTATTTTTAGTTTTTTGGTACGAGCGTAGAAAAAAAGGGTTTTAGAGTGTATTTTTTGGGTGATCATGCTGGATACTTGACTGGTATTAATGACGCGCGATATTTTCTTTTAAGCTTATGCTTGCTGAAGATATCCGTTGAATGGAAGGTTTATGAGTGACAAGTAACATGAACTCGAGTGCCAGCTGCGGTATAAGTATTAAGGGCGTTGCACTAGAAAAGTTTCGAGTCACTTTTTTTTAATTCTTCAAAGTACTTCGCATCTATCATTTTGATGCTAATCTATGATTTAAATAATTAAATTTGCAGAAATGCTAAAAAGAATTTTTGTTACACGTGTATGGTACTGAACCAAATTTAAAAACGTGAAATACAACGCGCATACAAAAGCTCAATCAATTAAGTGTGTTTATTGCTTTTATAATATAAGTCATCTTACGACAAAAAGGTTCACAGACACAATGTTTTGAACTTGAAACGATTTAATAAACTCATCGTTATTAATCAGACCGTCAACTGATGCAGTAGAGTTTCTGGGAATTGGGACAATACACGCTGAACCAGTATGCCAAAAGTCTTAATCACTTTCAAAAATGGGAGCTTCAGCATTTCTGGCGCTGCACTGCATAACAGCCAGATTACACGGTTTATGAGACGATCAAGATTGACTCAGTTGTCCGTGTGCAGATCTGATTACTCGATGCGCTCGTGAGAAAGAGAGGCTTTTGTCACGCCTCGTGTAGATTTATCACTCGACGAGCTTCTAATTTCCCCGTCAATTAAAAGCATTGGGTCGCAGCTTTATGAGCTGTTCACGTGTCTGGAATGCTTCTTTTTTAAGACGACTTAATAATAGCCCGATGAAAATTTATATGCTTTTGTCATTGCGCAGCACGACCTCGTGAATTACGGCAGATTTGCTCTTGTGCGCGATTGGAGCAGGAAAAGTTCACGCCAAGCCAAACCTGATAGTTATAGGGAGTGTATGTAAATATATAGAACTGCTATCTAGTCTCATATTATAAAAATCGTTATTCAAATTAGCCTACCGGTATTTTTCATATTACAAGATTTTCACCGAGCGCAAACAATGCAGCTTCTATGCATCCATAAATTTACATCGTGTAAATATTCAAACGTTTCTTTGTTAAAACTCATGCGGGTAGGATAATTGAGCAAACACACGTTTGCAATAATCTGATGAAAAATAAAATAAAAATCGAACTAGACACAATATAACCGTTATCTTTCTAGCAAAACGTAGAATAACGAACAGCGCATTGTTCGACTTTCTCACCGATATCACTTAATTTGAAAAATTAATCGCCATCGATCCATCATTTCGCAAAAGCACTCGCTCAAAATTCTACATCTCGCACCAGCACAGCGTGAGCCATCAGGTTCGAAATAATTCATCCATTGCTGTGAGCACAGCCGAACTACGGATTTTTTCGATGCGAAATTCATCTTCGGCATCCGGGAAGTCCACGCTGGCTTTTACCCGCTGCGCGTGGAATTGCATAACGGCTATTTTTTCGCCAAAATGCGTGCAAGAAAGTATACGTACGTTCTCTTGCGCATTCCCTCGCTGGCTGATGCGTCTCTTTTCTATTAAGCGCGTAACCCATACACAGCAGACGGACGTTCCTGTGCAGTTTTATCGGCTATGTGAAATTGCTGTCGAGCTACCGTACTACATGTATTACTTTGGCGCTTTCTTTTTTTGTACAGAGGTATGAAATAGCAGCATGGGAGTTTTTAACGAGATTTTTTTTGAGGGCAGTATTTGCCGCTTGCACAGATGCATTAGCATAATAGTATTTTACTTGGTGATAATTTTTGCTGGAACAACGAATCGACACATCATTTTTGTTACAATACGGAAACGCATCAAACGACTTCAATTATGATTTACAGTCGCGTCCAGAGAACGAAATTAAAACGGCGTCTTCGTGCATCTTAGCATAAAATTGGTACGTTTACAGCGCCAACTCATCACTATACAGCAGCCCACATAAAACGTTACAATTCGAACCGTTACAAACATTTGCATCTGCCGCGAGGAGAAAAAGTGGAGAACCGCGCGTTTATGCACCCAAGAAAAACAACAAAACGCGGAGAAACGCGTGCCAGTGTGATCTTGACGCGGCAATTTTCCTCTGCACTCGCTTGGCTGTAGGTATATATATATATATATATATATATATATATATATTCGAGCGGCTTGTGAAAGAATAAATCAATTCGCTAGCAGAGAAAGCTTCAATGAACTGCGCGGGACTCTAGCCCTCGACTCTCGGCTCCGTAACTCTCTTTCTCGGGACTACTGACTCTCGCGCGCCAGTCCATTACCAGCCATTACCGGCAGCCTCTGCCAACTGCACGCTCGCTTCATTTATATGCGATTGCGTTCGCGCGCTGATATTACAATTAGCGTCGCGCCCGCCGGCGTGAGTTTGAATGGATATCAAGCTCACGCATGGATGACGCTTGATCCGTGAGCTATGTGCCATACATTGAAATTTCCTCTCCGCGACTCGACTCGCTCATCTTCCTGATAATAATGATCGCGGATTTATCGAGCAGAGCAGCAGAGCAAACGGCCCGGCCGATGTTTATGTTACTGCGATTATTCATGAGTTTGAAGAGTATATGAAAATGTTGTTTATCGCGCTTTCACGAAGGCAAATGTGTAACTGTAAATGCGAGCCGACTCCTATTCCTTTTGCTTTTCTTGAGACTCTGCGCTGTTCGCTGTGTATATGTGTACGGCTGTTCGAGAGTTTCAAGCGAGTGAAGTGAATAAAGTCACGTATAGCGCCGGTCGGAGGAATAAAATGGTGTAAAACGCGCGATGAATTTTTTGCCAGTCGGAGAAATTTGATTGAGCGCAATTTGTTGATGATTATTTCGGCGTATTTGCATCTAAATGTAGCTGTTTATACTGGCGTGTATACATAGGAGATCTGGATTGGAACGTACGTGAAAGCACTTTATAATATATGCGATGTTGAATTTTTGCAATTTGAAGTGACGCGTTAAATGCTTTCAAAGAAGCTGACTTCAGATCCGGTAGAAAATTGAGCAATTTCACTCGTCAACGTTTAAACTATGCATGAATCAAAGGAAGAAGATTGTTAATTAACAATTCTAAAAAAGTTCATTAAAATCTACACTATAATCCAGATCCAAAAAATTAGCCGATCAACTCATACCA
This sequence comes from Nasonia vitripennis, assembly GCF_009193385.2. Classification (NCBI taxonomy): domain Eukaryota; kingdom Metazoa; phylum Arthropoda; class Insecta; order Hymenoptera; family Pteromalidae; genus Nasonia; species Nasonia vitripennis. The sequence continues at coordinate 18,826,350 of NC_045757.1, read as the reverse complement.
GCATAATTGATTACACCTGCGTTTTCCATGTTCAATTTTCAAAACCACTATTACAGCAGTTACTATTTTTGCAACCGTCGTCGAGGCACGGGAAACTGCGTGCGACGTTATAACACAGTCTCAAGAGCTCACGCACATGCCGAGATCATACAGATACAGCCTCTTCTGCTGCAGCTGTAGCACACTAAGCACCGATACAGGATCGATCTCAATATTCGCGCATTAATTATCGCTGCTCTCACACGAGTCATTAAACAAGAGAGGCAACGCGAGTTTATATGCAGAAGCCGCGAATGAAAAAATTAAATAGTTGCGGCTAATCGCCGGAGAAATCGGCACACGTGCTACGCGTGCAGCAGCTCGGCCACTGCGTCTTGCTTGATTAAGCATTTAATGATATTTTTCTTATCTGCGGTTCGATGTATTACGTTGATTTACGCCTGTTCGGTGCTTTATTTTCATTATGATCGGTATATAGAGAAAAAACGCATCGTTGTTCGCAGTCAGAGGACACTGATTTATTTGTACAGGTATCGCGACGGAATTGAGCCACCGACATGATTAGTTACTTTTCTGTCCGAGATTTATTGATTCCGTATCGATGCGTGTTTGAAACTATCGATATATTTTTCGGTTTTTTCAACCTAACCTCTATAAAGGTTGAAGTAAATTATGACAGCGGCGTTTCCACGGATATAGTTGTAGGAGTTTCTCAATCCAGGCAAAACGTTTATTTCTGAAGTTATAAAAATGAATGAGGTAAACAAAATCTGCGATCCGACTATCGGTAAGATCTATTACCGATTTTTAATTATTTCCTAGTTGGACCTTCCTGTACATTTTCTTATGGAATCACTTTCAATTACGAAAATTACGATGCTTTATGTCAATAATAAAAAGACCGCCCGACGCTTTGAATTAAGCAGAAAATTCAAAGGAGAAATCAATTATGAAACTACCGTATAGCGCACGAATACATCTGTACGGCGATTCTAATGGAAATTCGCATGGCCTTATTGGAGGGGATACGTATACACAAAGGTTGCCGATTTACGATTCGCGATTTTCAAGCTGCATGCCATCGACATTGTCCATTGAAAGTCCGGAAGATAATTAAGCTTTGATATGTTTATACATAGGTGTAGACCTGACTTCCACTTTCGCGCAGTAAAACCAATTTTCCCTTTGGTGGAACGAAAGATTATCGTAATACGAGGTGATAAAGTGTATAAGAAAGTCAATACGTTTCTAGAATCGTTCATATTATTATATTTTTAGCGAAACATTGCATTGCAATGTGTTTCATAAGGAGTATCTACTTGATGGATGTAAAATCGAATAAAATTTCTTGTGGGACTAACGAACATCGGTCCTTCTGCAGGCTTCTTTGTACAGGCTCTTTAAAAAAAATTAAATTTAAAGTCGACTTTTATAACGCAAGAGTAGGTTATACGAGCGACGCATAAAACTCGTACTCAAAGTGTCAAATTCTCCTGGCTAATGACCGCGCGAGCGCATAAAACACCAGCCTCCAAAGATTTACTCCGCGAGCGATCCTGTAGCTCTTCGCGTCTTTTGTTTCTGACACTTTAAGTACGAGTTCGTATCGAATTATATCTGCGCCTTCGACCTTAAACTCGAGTGCAAAATTTTACTGCCCCTGATTTATTGAACTCGTTGCTCAATAAAAATCGCGTATTACAAGGAATCCTTTTTTCGCCAAACGATTTATGCTCGGACACCCAAATGTTACGGCGTCTCCTCCCATTCCTCGTACACCGTTCAAGCGTCCGTTATCCGGCTTTGCGGTGAACAATGCAAAATCAACAGTTCAGCTGGTTCGGTAAAATTTTTAAATAAACAATAGCCTGCATTGTATCGCGGACAAAACCCGGCGATAGCATCGATCAAAAATCGTGCAACGCCTCGCCGACGAGTGGATCTCGCGGTGAAAATCTCGGATGTGTCGAAATTCCTCGACGGATATAACGGTCGCCTCGTGTGTGCCCACACGTACCATCTAGGCGAGCGAGAAAAGAAAGAAAAGAGCCGCCTCGTGAGTGTGTGTGTGTGTATGCATATGTGCAACGCAATAACGTTATAAAAATATTCAGTGCATGTATGACATAAAGCCGATAGAAATCAAGCGTAACTCATCGAGACGTCACGCATCTCGATCACGTACAATCAGGCCGTCTGTGCGCGCGTATACTTATCCGCTCTCGAAATCGTATATATACAAGCCTATCGGCCACGTCTCCGCTATTACACGCGTGTAAGCATATAATATAACCGCGCATACGCCCAGCTGTTCGTCTTCGCGGACGCGATATACGCGACGCTTAGCCGGGATTGATGAGTTTTCTCGCCGCTTTCCGCTCTCCTTACGTACTAAAGAGAATTTATGTCGCGCTCGGGATGAGCACTTCGCCTCGGCTTTTCGTAACGTTTTCGTTACCGGTAGCGCGCTCGTGTCAAAACATACAGATTTTCCCGAGCTGAAAGCGTATAACGCGCACTCGAGAGTTTCGTAACGTCGGGACATCAAACTCCGCCCTACGTATCCGAAGCATCCTTTGTCTGCGGCCGCGGTAATGTCTGAAGTGTCTCGGAGTCCAGAAGAGTCTCTTCGTCTCTCGGCAGCAACGAAACCTTCTTCTCCAAACGTCTGCATAAATGGTCAGGCGAATAGTCCCGGCGCATTTTTTCAGAGAGCCGCAGCTCTCCTCGCCCCCGATGTTTATAACGGGGCAAACGTCCGCGCATAAAATATTCCACGATTGCTCGACACGGACACGTGATGCTACTGCTCCGCGCTGCACTTCTTCCTCTCTCGACCGAAAAACCGGCGGCGAGCCTTATACATACATACACATTACACATACGTGTGGTGCGCGGAGAGTAGGCCCGGGGGACATTCTTCGAAGAGATGCAGCCGTTTGACCGACTGAGCGCAATATCGTGATCGGAGCTGCGAAGGATATATCAAGCGAAGACGCGCGGGAGAGGAAGGACGAGGAGGAACGGTTTCTCGGCCAAGCGCACTTTCCCCCGGCTTTTACTAAGTATATCTCCGCGATGTATATGCTGACGCGGCGGGCGCGCTTCGCATGCGTGTATTATTATACACGCCCGGCGACGGGATAAGCTCGTTTTTTTCATCTTCCTGACGGACGCTGTCGGACGCGAGATCGTGTGAAACGAGATTATATTCGCTGCTGCTGCTGCTGATGGTAGTTTACGCAATCAGGATCGGGTTTACAT